>NC_056733.1:1111214068-1111269068 GCF_019279795.1 Protopterus annectens | reverse complement strand
GAATCACAGGATTTATTTTTTTTTTTTTTTTTGGTGAAATTAGATAAAAGTCAGTGGTGCAGACTCCTCATGCAAAGAAATACACCAAATAAAATAACTTTCTGCAATGGCTACCAAAGTAAAATATACAAAATATGTTCTTCTTTCTAAAGTTCTAGAGTTCTACAAAAAACAATGGGGCACAGTTCCTCACACAAAGCTCTGTAATTCCCTTCCTGTGCAGAAATTAATATCCACAGAACACATCTGCTTTCATGTGAATGCAATTTCTATCTATATTCCTTTATTTTTATTTAACATTTGTTGACCCAGAAAGTTTGACTACACTCCACAGAGCCTATTTTCAGCAGAGGCCCAGGGAGAAAAGCTCCATTTGCATGCCTTTAGAATGTGGGAGGAAACCCATGCAAATGCAGCGAGAACATGCAAACTCCACATAGAAGGCACTCCAGCTGAGAATCGAACCGGAGAACTTCTTGTTGTGAGGTGACAACATTAACCGCTGCACTACTGCACCACCCATTGTAGGAAGATATCCAGGTTTTCTCAGTTAAAAGTCACAGTATGTCTTCTTAGTCCAGCACACTATCAGAACTGATGTTCTGGGTACAGAATCCCCTTCTAAGCCCAACTTCCATCTAAATTGTTGGGGATACAGCCTGCTTCTTAGACATTCTTTAATCGCATAATTGATTCTATTAACTGAACCACGCAGAAATCATGTCTAATATGCAGTGTTTCCTCACTATTTAAAGCAGCAGCTCTATTCACAGCTTTATAAACAATATTTAAATAATTTTAAAGAAACAGTTATATTTCTATTTATATATTTATTTCACATTTTTTTACCAGGGTGGTATACTGATTACAGCTGTCCATTTCTAGGTACTGTCCAGGAGAAATAATTCACAAAGAAAGAAAGAAAAAAAAAAGTGGAACAGAGAGACAAATAAGCCATAAGTATCAAGAATGGGACAGAAAGTAGCAATATACAACGAAAACTGTATAGTAGCAATTAATGGATGTAGCAACAACTATGAGAGAATTGTATATTTTCCATGATTATACTTCAAGTTTACATCATGGTGGGAATGTTGTGGGGTACTGAGAGTCAGGGCAGGGGAGGATGGGGTAGATGACGTTAACGGGAGGTAGTAGTTGAGAGAGGAAGGCTTGAGGATGACAGGTCCTTAGGTGATATGGCCTGCTGTGTGGCTGGTACAGTTTGATTTGTTAAGGTTCAGTTCTGAAAGTGGGAAAGGTGGAATTGTAGTTCCTTTAGGTGGGGAGAGGGATTTCCATAGCTTAGGAATAAGTATGGAAAAAGAGTTGTGGGTGCAGTGTAGTCTGGATTGTAATGGTTGGAGTGTCTGGATTGTAATGGTTGGAGTGGGGGTTCATTTGGGGGAGGTGTTTGAGGGTGTAGAGTGTGTGTGTGTGTGTCTTTAGTATAAAGTTGTTAGCTAGTGGTGGGAATGAGTTATGCTGGAGCAGTCTGAAGATGACTGAGCCTAGTAGTATGTCTGCTCTGTGCTGGTCCGGATTGTAATGGTTGGAGTGGGGGATCATTTGGAGGAGGTGTTTGAGGGTGTAGAGTGTGTGTGTTTAGTATAAAGTTGTTAGCTAGTGGTGGGAATGAGTTATGCTGGAGCAGTCTGAAGATGACAGAGCCTGGTAGTAGGTCTGCTCTGTGCTGGTCCGGATTGTAATGGTTGGAGTGGGGGATCATTTGAGGGAGGTGTTTGAGGGTGTAGAGTGTGTGTGTCTTTAGTATAAAGTTATTAGTTAGTGGTGGGAATGAGTTATGCTGGAACAGTCTGAAGATGACAGAGCCTGGTAGCAGGTCTGCTCTGTGCTGCACTGAGAACCATTTGGCTGTTTGAAGGTGAGGCACTAAAGAAACAACAGAATATGTTTTTGGTCTACAATATGAAAGAGTGTTTTCAGAGGTTCTGGGTATAATGGGTATTGGGTTCTGATGAAGTTCTTAGTACCACATTGAAGAACAAAAGCACTCAACACCGGGTTAGTCTCTGAGGTGGTTCCTTTTAGCCATAGAAGTGTTTCTATTATTTAGTTTTTTGTCTTCTTCTGGTTATTTGTTTTTCTAGTAGTTTATATTCTTAGCTTACAACTGCCCTGGCTGGTTTGGATAGGTAGGATACATTTTCCTAACCCAAAAGAGAAGCAAGTTAACTTTGTCCCTTGATTTACTACATTTGTATAAAATATTTATATCATTTTGGGACACGACTCTAGAAAGGAACACCACAATATGCTACAATGACCCCCTCATCTTGAAACCCATGTTTTCCCACCCAGCAGATGGCCTTTAAGCCTGGGATAGGCCATCTGGATTATGGCAGGCCAAGCGTGCCCTGCCTTTCACCACAGATTTCCAAGGTTGATTAGAGACTACTGATCAACATAGTATTGTGCCTCATTTTGTATGTATTCAGCCACAGCAGTAAGACATAGTATGTAGCCTGGATAACTTCTCTGATAAGAAGGTAATACTTCAATGAAACTTGGTCCCACTAGGTTGTAGAACAATCCCTGTCAGTGGTAGGATATGTGATTTCTGCTCTACTCAGTTTTTAATTTAGAAAACATAATGGATGTCCTTTTTCACAAAAAAAGGTCTGTGATTCATAGGTTCATAGGTTCATAGGTTCATACTAGGCTATCTGCCCTAGGGCATTTATAAGCCTAGCCAGAGTGTGTTTGGCTTTCGCCACCCATTTTAAATTAATTTTGCTATGCCTTTTTTTGAGGTTAGTATACTGTGCCTCTGTCTAACAGTGACACAGAAGTGATAGCCGGGGTAAACCTACGATCTCCCATCCACTCATCAAGATTCCTCTTGAAGAGAGTCAATGTGGGACTCTGCCTAACCTGGACTGGGATTTTATTCCAGAGTGAAGGGAGCCTCTGGGTTATGAATCTGTCCCTCCAGCATGTCCTATTTATTTCAGTGCTGAGGTTCAAGTCTCTCGAGTGCATAGCTCAATGGGATTTGGATTTTCTGAGGTGCAGCATGTCCATTAATTCTGGATTGGACATAGCTTTATACGTCAGGCACAGATCACCTCTGAGCAGGCGGTATGCCACTGAGTAGAGCTGCAGTTTCTTTAACCGGGCAGCATATGGCATCTGTTTGAGCCCTTTGATCCTCTTGGTGAGGTACTTTTGGGGTCTTTCCAGTTGCTGCAGGTGTCTGGTAAGGTACATCCCAAAAGGGGCATTGTACTCAATTATGGGCCTGATGAGGGATGAGTAAAGAGGCACGATGACCTCCCCTGATCTAGATGTGAATCCCTTCATGATTAGGTGGGCTATATAAAATGTTTTTCTAACCACTTTGGCCACGTGGTTGTCAAATGAGAGATTGCTATCAACTTGGGTCCCCAGGTCCCTAATGACTTCTTCTGTACTTAATGGATTACCACCTATGTGGTAATTTGTGGGCACTTTGTTTTTGCCAAAGGGGATGACTATACACTTTTTGGCATTTAGCTTGAGGCCATGGCTCTGGCACCAGTTGTCTGTTTCTATGAGGCCCTTTTGGAGGATGCTTGTGTCGGCTGGAGAGTTGATTATGGCCCAGTTTGCAGTCATCTGCGAACTTGGTCAGCCACAGTCCTTCCGTGTTGGCCTGTACCGCAGAGAAATATATACCGAACAAGAGAGGTCCCAGGACTGAGCCTTGTGGGATGCCACTTGTAACTGGTTTGGAGTCTGACATGGCTCCAGCAATTCTAACCATGTGGGTTCTGTCCTTGAGCCAGTTTGCAACCCATCTAGTGACATAGGGGTTTATATTTAAGCTGGTGAGCTTATCTATAATGCCGAGTGGGGTATTGTATCGAAGGCTTTTGCAAGGTCCAGGTAGGCTGTGTGGACCACCTTCCCTCGCCAATGGCCTTGGTGACTGTTTCAAAGAAATCGACCAGGTTTAAGAGGCAGGATCTGCCCTTAACAAAGCCAAACTGGGTAGGATCCAGTGTCTGTAGGTCCCCAATATCTTTATTTATGAGGTCCATGATGATCCTTTCCATAGCTTTGCAGACCAAGCTAGTCAGGCTTATGTGGCGATAGTTTCCAGGATCCGTTGAGGCACCACCTTTGTGGAGAGGGACCACTGTTGCTGTACGCCACTCTTTGGGTACATATCCTGTAGTAAGGCTAAGATTGAACAGTAGTTTTATGTTTGGGTTTAGCTCTTCTTGGAGTTCATGTAGGACGCAGCCCAGGACACCATCTGGTCCCATTGATGCTGTGTTTTTGCTTTGGAGAGGGCGGCTCTTACCTGAGCATCTGAGATGTCAGGGGCAGCACTCTGTTGGGATAGATATTTGCCCTTTTGGTGGGGAGGGGGGAGAAGTTTGCACTGAACCTGTCAGCTAGGATGTTGGCAATGTCTGTGGGCTCGGTGTATTTTTTGTCATTTTGGACTAATTCTGAGCATATCTGGGAATTCCCACCCAGGTTCCTAACATAACTAAAGAAAGCCTTGTGATTATCCTTAGTGTCCTGTGCAATTTTTCTCTCGAAGATGGCCTTAGACGATTTTATGAGTGCCCGTAGTTTTTTGCTAATACTGATCAGAGATGCCTTCCCTTTTTGGGATTTTGCTCTATCATGTAGTAGCTTCCTCCTTCTATTGTACAGTTTGTTTATGGCTGGGGTCCACCAGACAGGACGTCTGCCTTTGGAGGATTGGGTCTTGGTTTTATTTGGGATTGCATGATCCATGCATTCCTGAAAGTGTTCATAGAATGCGTTTATAAAGGATTCTGCGGTCTGGGCCGTATTTTCCACAGGCCCAAGGGCTTTGAAGGATTTTGCCTCGGTTTTGAGGCGTGTGAAATTTGCTTTAGAGAAGTTTTTCACTGTGGTTTTCTGGGCAGGGGGTGGGGTCGGGATGTGAATATCCAGTGAGATTAGTTTATGGTCTGATCTTACCAGTGAGGGATACACTTCTGGTCTGGAGCATAGTGTCCCCATGTTGGTGATGATCAGGTCCAGTATGTTTTCCCCTCTTGTGGGAGTGGTAACAAGTTGTTCCATAGCATTTGAGTTTATAAATTCTAGGAACCTTTGGGCTAGGGTGTTGGAGCTAGAGTAATGCTCCCAGTCTATGTTTGGGTAGTTGAAGTCCCAATATAATGGTGTTTGGAGAGACCTTCATATTTTCCAGTATTCTCAGGAAGGCCAAGTGGGGTTCCTGTGTTTGGGAGGGTGGTCTGTAGCAGGCTATAAACTGGAAGGCAGTTTTACCCACAGTTAGTTGCACATGGATAGTCTCTGATGCTTCGTGCTGTGCCACCAACCTGGAGGTGTGGGTATCTTTGACTAATATTGATACTACCCCTCCTTTTGTGGTTCGGTCCAAGTTTTGGGTGAGAAAAGCATGGTATGAGGTATAACCTGGTAGTGCTGGGGTGCTCTCAGGAGCCTTGAACCAGGTTTCTGTTACTGCACAGATATCGATGTTCTCCATGCTAAGGAGAGTTTCGAGTGTGTGCATCTTGAGGTTTAGACTTCTGGCGTTGAGTAGCATTAGTCTTAGTTTCTTATCCCTTGTGATACCTATGGAGGTGGGTTTGTCTTTTGAGCCTTGCCTAAAAAGGCACTATGGAGGTAGCAAGAGCCTTTGCCAATATCCGAAAGCCCAGGGGTGACAGGTGCAAGCCTTCCCTAGCGAAGCATCGTGGCTTGTCGAGCATGTCATCCCAGGCTGACAGGCATTGGATCCCCTTTGAATGACACCAACACTTAAGCCAATTGTTGAAATTGATCATCTTGTCTTCATATTGTGGCATCATTCTTGGTGAGGGTAAGATGCTACTCAAGGTCAGGGTCATACCGGCCTGGGCTACATGCTCAGAGAGCTCCTCTATGTCTCTTTTCATGTAGTCCAGGGAGGTACGTCTCAGGTCATTCACACCAGCATGGACAATGACTGAGTCATATTTGTACTTGCCTTGGAGTGACCTGAGTGCTTGTGTTATGTGGCGGATCCCAGCGCCCGACAGGCAGCTCACTGTGACCTTCTCCTTGTTCAGCCTGGTGACCGGGACGTCAGTGTGCCTGACGATAGAGTCACCTATTACAAGTGTATCAGGTGTGTTGTTTAGCCTTAAGGGCTGTGACTGTTCAGCACACTGGCTTTGTGAGCTATGTGTTGCATATGTTTTGTTTTGGGGTAGCGGTTGCTTGGGTGTCTGCTTTGGAGGTCTCTGCTGCTTAGGCAGATTTTGATTTAGAGCCTCCGAGTATGTTTTTGTGTGTTTATGTGTTTGGTCTGTTGTCGTGGTAAGTCTATGTGAGACTGGAATTGTAGTGAGTGTGGTTTCCTCTCCTCCTGACTGGTTACGCCAGTATTGAGTTGAGAGAGCTTAGCCTCCAGTTTGGCTATATGGTTGCATCTCTCACATGTGTTGGAATTTGTTGGAAGGAGGAGAGGGTTGTCTGTGTACATGAGGCAGTTGTAACATTGCCTCAAGATTCCCAGATTCACCAGCTGGACCGGAGAGGAGATTGACAACTGACCTTTGGACATGCTAGAATAGTATTGGGAATTCCTTTATAATTGAAAAAAAGGGCCAATGGGGAACAAGGTACTCAAGGGGAGTTTGTGAGGGTGTAGTGCTTTTAATTTTTTAGAGCTGACTTATATAATTGCTTTAGTGAGCAAGTGCCAGGTAACTTAAATGAAATGCTCCTAGACCCACTTCTGATGCAACAGTGTATACAGTAAAAGGCCCATTGAAATCTGAAGAGGCTAATACAGGCTTTGAACATAGTATCTGTTTCAACAGATTTATAACGATTGTCTACCTTTACTGTCCACGTCAACTTAACAGACATCTTGCCTTTGGTCAGAGCTGTACAAATTTTCAAACATAGTCAGATAACTCCAAAATTCCACTCAGTTGTTTCTTGGTGTTAGGAGTAGGTAGGACACTTTCTTACCACTTCAGGTTTCTCTCTCTTGGGAATAACAGTCCTTCTACCAGTGTCATAAGCCAAGTTTTTACTTCTGTCATGCCTAACATACTTCTGCAGGTGCTGACAGGTATGTTGGCTTGTCTCAGAGACTCTAGTACAGCCAGTACCTTTGTGAGACTGGAGTCACAGTCCTCTGAGTGTATTATTATAGTATCTGGGTTAGCTATTTTGGCCTGGGGTTTTAGGGCTCTGTCCATTAATCTTTGAAAGGTCACAGGGATACCATTTTGGTCCAAAATGAGGAACAGTATTTCCCAGTTAAGGGTAATGTGGTCAAGAATCTTCTCCAACTTTTCTACTAGTTCATAAACTCTGGGCATTTGGTAGCTGTCAAATTCTAAAAGTAACATCTTGTACCTCGTTTGCTTATAGAGCCAACAGATCCATGGCTGATGTCATATCAGTAGGACTACACACCTCTCTTGAGCATTTAGAGGGCAAAGACAACTATGTGAGGATGTTGTTCAGAGACCAGCTCTGCATTTAATACGGTGGTATCAATGCAGCTTGATAGAAAAACTGGCACATTTAGGATTCAGTAAACATCTCTGTAACTGGATCCTGGACTTCCTGATTGTGAGACCACAGAGGGTGTGTTCAGGTGAGAACACATCAAAGTGCATCATGATTAACACTGGGGTTCCACAGGGAGTGTGTTCAGGTAAGAACACATCAAAGTGCATCATGATTAACACTGGGGTTCCACAGGGAGTGTGTTCAGGTAAGAACACATCAAAGTGCATCATGATTAACACTGGGGTTCCACAGGGAGTGTGTTCAGGTAAGAACACATCAAAGTGCATCATGATTAACACTGGGGGTCCACAGGGATGTGTTCAGGTAAGAACACATCAAAGTGCATCATGATTAACACTGGGGTTCCACAGGGAGTGTGTTCAGGTAAGAACACATCAAAGTGCATCATGATTAACACTGGGGTTCCACAGGGGGTGTGTTCAAAGTGCATCATGATTAACACTGGGGTTCCACAGGGAGTGTGTTCAGGTAAGAACACATCAAAGTGCATCATGATTAACACTGGGGTTCCACAGGGAGTGTGTTCAGGTAAGAACACATCAAAGTGCATCATGATTAACACTGGGGTTCCACAGGGAGTGTGTTCAGGTAAGAACACATCAAAGTGCATCATGATTAACACTGGGGTTCCACAGGGATGTGTTCAGGTAAGAACACATCAAAGTGCATCATGATTAACACTGGGGTTCCACAGGGAGTGTGTTCAGGTAAGAACACATCAAAGTGCATCATGATTAACACTGGGGTTCCACAGGGAGTGTGTTCAGGTAAGAACACATCAAAGTGCATCATGATTAACACTGGGATTCCACAGGGAGTGTGTTCAGGTTAGAACACATCAAAGTGCATCATGATTAACACTGGGGTTCCACAGGGAGTGTGTTCAGGTAAGAACACATCAAAGTGCATCATGATTCACACTGGGGTTCCACAGGGAGTGTGTTCAGGTAAGAACACATCAAAGTGCATTATGATTAACACTGGGGTTCCACAGGGAGTGTGTTCAGGTAAGAACACATCAAAGTGCATCATGATTAACACTGGGGTTCCACAGGGCATGTTCAGGTAAGAACACATCAAAGTGCATCATGATTAACACTGGGGTTCCACAGGGAGTGTGTTCAGGTAAGAACACATCAAAGTGCATCATGATTAACATTGGGGTTCCACAGGGAGTGTGTTCAGGTAAGAACACATCAAAGTGCATCATGATTAACACTGGGGTTCCACAGGGAGTGTGTTCAGGTAAGAACACATCAAAGTGCATCATGATTAACACTGGGGTACCACAGGGAGTGTGTTCAGGTAAGAACACATCAAAGTGCATCACGATTAACACTGGGGTTCCACAGGGAGTGTGTTCAGGTAAGAACACATCAAAGTGCATCATGATTAACACTGGGGTTCCACAGGGAGTGTGTTCAGGTAAGAACACATCAAAGTGCATCATTACTAACACTGGGGTTCCACAGGGATGTGTTCAGGTGAGAACACATCAAAGTGCATCATGATTAACACCGGGGTTCCACAGGGAGTGTGCTCAGGTAAGAGCACATCAAAGTGCATCATGATTAACACCGGGGTTCCACAGGGAGTGTGTTCAGGTAAGAGCACATCAAAGTGCATCATGATTAACACTGGCTTTCCACAGGGTGTGTTCAGGTAAGAACACATCAAAGTGCATCATGATTAACACTGGGATTCCACAGGGTGTGTTCAGGTAAGAACACATCAAAGTGCATCATGATTAACACTGGGGTTCCACAGGAAGTGTGTTCAGGTGAGAACACATCAAAGTGCATCATGATTAACACTGGGGTTCCACAGGGAGTGTGTTCAGGTGAGAACACATCAAAGTGCATCCACAGAGGGTGTGTTCAGGTGAGAACACATCAAAGTGCATCATGATTAACTCTGGGGTTCCACAGGGAGTGTGTTCAGGTAAGAACACATCAAAGTGCATCATGATTAACACTGGGATTCCACAGGGATGTGTTCAGGTAAGAACACATCAAAGTGCATCATGATTAACACTGGGGTTCCACAGGGATGTGTTCAGGTGAGAACACATCAAAGTGCATCATGATTAACACTGGGGTTCCACAGGGCATGTTCAGGTAAGAACACATCAAAGTGCATCATGATTAACACTGGGGTTCCACAGGGAGTGTGTTCAGGTAAGAACACATCAAAGTGCATCATGATTAACACTGGGGTTCCACAGGGAGTGTGTTCAGGTAAGAACACATCAAAGTGCATCATGATTAACACTGGGGTACCACAGGGAGTGTGTTCAGGTAAGAACACATCAAAGTGCATCATGATTAACACTGGGGTTCCACAGGGAGTGTGTTCAGGTAAGAACACATCAAAGTGCATCATGATTAACACTGGGGTTCCACAGGGAGTGTGTTCAGGTAAGAACACATCAAAGTGCATCATGATTAACACTGGGGTTCCACAGGGAGTGTGTTCAGGTAAGAACACATCAAAGTGCATCATGATTAACACTGGGGTTCCACAGGGATGTGTTCAGGTGAGAACACATCAAAGTGCATCATGATTAACACCAGGGTTCCACAGGGAGTGTGTTCAGGTAAGAGCACATCAAAGTGCATCATGATTAACACTGGGGTTCCACAGGGTGTGTTCAGGTAAGAACACATCAAAGTGCATCATGATTAACACCGGGGTTCCACAGGGTGTGTTCAGGTTAGAACACATCAAAGTGCATCATGATTAACACTGGGGTTCCACAGGAAGTGTGTTCAGGTGAGAACACATCAAAGTGCATCCACAGAGGGTGTGTTCAGGTAAGAACACATCAAAGTGCATCATGATTAACACTGGGGTTCCACAGGGAGTGTGTTCAGGTAAGAACACATCAAAGTGCATCATGATTAACACTGGGGTTCCACAGGGATGTGTTCAGGTGAGAACACATCAAAGTGCATCATGATTAACACTGGGGTTCCACAGGGATGTGTTCAGATGAGAACACATCAAAGTGCATCATGATTAACACTGGGGTTCCACAGGGATGTGTTCAGGTAAGAACACATCAAAGTGCATCATGATTAACACTGGGGTTCCACAGGGTGTGTTCAGGTAAGAACACATCAAAGTGCATCATGATTAACACTGGGGTTCCACAGGGAGTGTGTTCAGGTGAGAACACATCAAAGTGCATCATGATTAACACTGGGGTTCCACAGGGAGTGTGTTCAGGTGAGAACACATCAAAGTGCATCATGATTAACACTGGGGTTCCACAGGGAGTGTGTTCAGGTAAGAACACATCAAAGTGCATCATGATTAACACTGGGGTTCTACAGGGAGTGTGTTCAGGTAAGAACACATCAAAGTGCATCATGATTAACACTAGGGTTCCACAGGGAGTGTGTTCAGGTAAGGACACATCAAAGTGCATCATGATTAACACTGGGGTTCCACAGGGATGTGTTCAGGTGAGAACACATCAAAGTGCATCATGATTAACACTGAGGTTCCACAGGGATGTGTTCAGGTGAGAACACATCAAAGTGCATCATGATTAACACTGGGGTTCCACAGGGATGTGTTCTCAGCCCATTGTTATTCACCAGCCTGACTCATGACTGCTATGATAAGCACAAATCCAGCCATGTCACCAAGTTTGCTGATGACATCACAGTCATGGGGCTCATGCCAAAGGATGAGGAAAGGGCATACAGAGAGGAGGTGGCATCTCTGATCAGTTGGTGCAAGGGGAATAACCTTGACTTGAATTTAAGCACAAAATTCCTAGGTGTATACATATCAGAGGATATCCCATGGTCAGGAAACACCAGCCAGCTGGTCAAAAAAGTGCACTATCGCCTCCACATTTTGAGAAGGCTTAAGAAAGATAAGCTTCCTCCTCATCTCCTCTTCATCTTCTATAGAGGTGCAATAGAGAGCATCCTCACCTGCAACCTCACAGTGTGGTTTGTAAGCTGCACATTTCCAAAAAGGAAGGTGCTACAGAGAGTGGTAAAGGTCACAGAGAAGTTAGCAGGTTCCAGTCTTCCATTGGTGCAACAACTTTATTCTGCAAGAAGTGTCCGAAGGGCCACCAAAATAATACAGGACACCACACATCCTGTGTATGGACTGTTTAAGCAAATGACATCAGCCAGAAGATATTGCAGCATCCACTGCAGGACTACAAGATTCAAAAACAGTTTCTACCCTACAGTGATTGTACTTCTGAACTCGGACACTAGTCCCAGAGGTCTGGACACATCATGTCAGTTTTTATTTGTGCAATATTACTTATATAAATTCCAGGTAAGTGCAATATTTATTTATTATATTCATAGCCAGTATTATCTAACCCACTCAATGCAATATTAGACAAATAACTTAGGCATTGCACTATCTGTAATGTGTTTGTATTACTTCAAACAGGGTGTTTAATTTAACTTAGGGGAGGGTTTTCTTTTTGTATTTGAGTGTTTGCAAATGTCTCTCAAAGCTAGGAGTTTAACAAAGAACTAGGTAGGGTTTTGTTTTTGTATGTGTGTGTTGGGTCTCTCAAGAGTACTTTGTGTAATTTAACTTTCTAGTAAGTGTTGTGTGTTGTAAAAATGGGGTAAAAAATGTTTCAAATGGAGTAGTTTATTTAGGTTTGGGTTTTCTTTTGTTTGTGTATTTAGGTCAATTAGTTAATTTAACTTAGGGGAGGGTATTCTTTTTGTATTTGAGTGTTGGTAAATGTCTGTTCTTTCTTATGTGTATTGGCAGTAGTATTGTATTTGTTACTATGTTTATTCCTCTACCTGTATGTGTTGTTTTATATTCCATTTGTAATCTCATGAATTGAGCTGCTGCACAAAATTTCATTTAGATTACACATGTGTAATTCTAAATGACAAAAAAAGTTTACTCTGACTTTGACTTTGTACAGGCTTCCTATATGACTCTGGTATTGTGTCAGATTTTCAGTCAACCGTTCCCCTGAAATGGTCTCAATATAGTGTTGAATCAGTCAGTTCTGACAGATAAATCTGAGAACATTTGTTTCTTAAAAAAACTTCATTTCTTGTTTTTGTAGCTTAGATGGTGTGTCCTTTACCTGAACTGGAGGTATTGAGGCCAATTTTCTTTCTTTACCAGATCTACTAGTCTTGAAGCCGTGGTGGTGCAGCAGTAGCGTTGTCGCCTCACAGCAAGAGGTTCTCCCATTTGATTCTCAGCTGGAGTGCCTTCTGTTTGGAGTCTGCATGTCCTCCCTGCGGTCGAGTGGTGTTCGAAAGACATGCATAAATAGGCGTGCCTTCCTTGAAGGTTGGCTGTCGAGCTGGCACCTCGGCACTTTAAAAATTTACTGCCAATCATTAGGGGACCAGAGTTCTGCTGTGGCGACCCCTAACTGGGAAAAGCTGAAAGAAGAACGACAACAATCAGATCTACTAGTTTGTGTTGCTAAACTAACCACAGAGGTACGTGCTTCTTTCCATGGCTTCAGGATGATATCGTGGTACATTTATTCTGGTCTTCTCTTACCAGTCTGTTTAGCCATGTGGTTTACCCAATTTAGTTTTTCTAGTATTCTAGATGGACACTACCACTTAGCCAATAATTTGTTTTCTGTGGAGAGAACAAAATTTAACACCTGGTCCCCAGCTTTGAATTCCCTGGTTCTTAGCTTGGTATTTTACAGCCCTTGTTTTGTAGCCTGTGATTTTTTTCTGTACAGTGGGCATCACCACTTTTGGTCCATCTTATAAGCTCATTTTGTGTTCAGTCTTCCCACATTTCTCTGCTAGTATCTAATAAATATTGATCATAAATCTTTTTGTTTTCAGTTGCTGTCTATGTCTGTCACTTCCCTTGCCCTTCCTGGTCAGTTCTGTGCTGACTGTTCCCTGAAAACTCTGATTCTTGACAACATTGTCCTTTAATTCTATAGAGCATTATCCCTTTTCTGTTTAATCCTTAAAATATGTTAGGCTTAGAGTTTAATATTTTTACTGTGACAGAGAACAGGGTTAGCAGAAAGAAACAAAAACGTTTGACTAAGGGATTAGATCAATATTTTGGGGGGTCTGTGTGATACTATATGCTGCCTCAGTGTTTACTAAGGTAGGCGTTATTGCACAGAGTCAGTACTTTGGCCATTAATTACTAGAGGTGGGAAATTAAGCAGTTTGAAAAATCCTGAGTCAGATTACGAGGAGTCAGTAAACACAAGAAAAATAGATAAAAGGGTCTATTGATAAAAACAGCATTTTTAATATGAGAATGACACAGCTAGCATTTTTTTTTTATTTGTGAAAGGCCATGTTTATCACCTACATCTGGGGATGAAAGGGAAAGAGAAAGTCTCCTGGAATGGTACAGTGACATTGTCTGCTGAAGGAATGGAATTAGGTCCGTGCCTGTTTTCTAATCCCCCCCACCCCACCCAAAGAGAATGCACATAACAGCACCCCTTCACCATGCTATTTCCCTTATAAAACACTTCTTCTGGTACACTGGGTCAGAACTGTAAGGTATTAGCAGAGCAACTGTTCCCCAATAGTTCTTAAGGAAAAATATTCCCAAAAAGATGTTCCTTCCTGTCCTCACTTCCAGGCTACCTTTTAATTACCTGGTGTTGTTACTAAACCTTGCTCACTGACATCTTGGATAGAAGCAAATTTTTTGCACTGAACTGGTATTAATTTAGATTGTATAATTTAGTTAAGGAATATTATACTCAAGTTTATATTCATGCACATGTCTATAATAATATGTTCACACCAGCTACTTCTAACAATGGAGGAACATTTAATATATTAGAAAATCATGGAATTTTCCATGGAAATCTGTAGATGAACTGTTATTTAAAAATGTGCATTTTTTCACAACACAGAACTACAATATAACTATCTGACATAAATTCTAGATGCCTCATAAAACAGGAAAAATATTTCAGTACTGATGTGCATTTTGAAAGATGTGTGAATTGGGCAGAAATTGTTTTATTTGGAGCTCTATTAAGTTCAGAAACGTCTGAAATATTGTTTTTTGCTATGCATTATCTGGTGGTGGAATTCATTAGACCATACAACTCTGCTAGCAGGTTTAAGTATGCCATTCTTCATTACTGAGATCTATGTGTATGAATCACTGCAATGAAAGGCAGCTTGCTAAACATAATGCACAGAATGCATTTATGCAACTATGCAGCATATTTATGAATACCCTGACTCATCTCTGCATACATTAATCTTAAATTATACATTAAATTAAAATATAATTTCTGTTCTCATTGTTTCATAACTTGCAGATTTCAACTCCCATTTCTTTTGCCTAGGATAAAACATTCCACTAATTACAATATGTAGGTATTAAGCTGACTCAGAATAATAGTATCTTACTAACAATATATTAACATATTGAGACTATATTAAGGCACCTTTACAAAAATGGATGCCCTTGAAGATTCCCTGATGTCTGAAATTTCTTTTTATAATAAGTAAGTTTCTTCATTTCTTATTTTATATTGATTCATCACTATAAAGTATTCCTAAGTATGATTTGCACAAATTTTCATCTGAATTAACTCAAGTTTTGTGATAAATTCCTTAGAATTTCTTGTTTGATGACCAAAATTTTCAAGAAGTGTAAAAATCACAGAATTGTATTGGAACATTTTCAGTTCTTAGCAGACACAATGGCTAGATTGCATTATAATTTCATACTTGGGCACATTGCATTAAACACTTGAGCTGTATTCTTACATTCTTGCCAGTTTAATTTAATTCCAAGATTACTTATAGAAATAATCAACGATTTTCAAAACATGATTAAAATTTAGACTTTTACAACCAACCTGTTAGTACTAATCCCAATTTCTTGACTGGTAGTGAAATGGTCAATATTTATTTTATGTATTGCATTTCTTAACTGGGGTGGTCCATCTGGGTGCAAAACCCCCTTTTCAGTGGAGACCTGGGGAGAAAAGCTCCACATGAAAATTTATACAAATAAACATCAACGACGGTATAGATAAATAACAAAGCTGAATGTTTTATAGTGGAGAAACAGAATAAAGACAGTCCCCCGGATTTACGAAGCCCATTATAGCATGCAGGATTAGTCTAAGAGCTATTTTCGGCAATATGGCCAATGTGCAATCCAGGAATGAGCTCCCGGGACATGCACGTGAGCTCTTAGACTAATCCTGCACGGACTGAGCCCCTGTATGCAAATTACCATAATTTGCAGGTGAAAATTATGCAAATGAGGGTAATTTGCAATCCAGGAAGCAGGTAGCTGTCAGTGCAGGATGCGTGCAATCTGCAGAAATGTACTCGGTTAGTAACCAAGTACATTTCTGCAAACTACAAAACGGAGCTATGACAGCTCCAAATAAATATGGATGCATGGCAATGGCCAAGTAGAAGGCCATTGACAATGCAAAATGCGTAAAAATGGAAAAAAAAACAACTTTTAAATACCTTTTGCCGATCTTGCCTGTTTAACCATAGGGCAGCAGCACGCAAACAGGATCGGGGGGAAAGTAATAAAATAAACCTAAAATAAGCATTCTAACTAAAAGCAGTATTCAGCCATGCAAGTCAATGGCAGGCATAAGACAACCTGGCCAGTGAGTAATGGTTGCTAAAGGGGGAGGCCCAGTGTGGGACATGTAACTATGCATTAGCAGGTAATCCTATGCAAATGAGGGGAAGGATAGTGAATTCCGGATTTTCCCAGGGTGTAAGGCAGGTCCCAAGAGTATAAGAGTAGAAATAGCTGGGTGCAAGGCTAGGAGATAGGTGACATCATGAGCGGGTGTGTCAAGCATACTGTAAGTGGATTGGATCCCTGTGGCTTGGGACTGCTCCTAGCTTAGCAATGCTAAGCTAGAGGTTTGTCCAAACTGCTTAGCACTCCTTACAAAGTGTAAGCAGTTGTGCACACTGTGCACTAGGTTTCACAGGAAGAAATAAGAAGTTAAACCAGGAAATATCAACTCTGTGCACATATGGGCACTCTGCGCGGCGCGCACACGGGCCTAAACAGGGAGGCAATGGGAAGGGAAAACAGCAGTGGGAAGGTAATCAAGGAGAACTAGCTGAGCTGCCAAGTGAAATGTATCAGAATCAGCTAATCACACAGGCAGCAGACCAGCCCAGCCCAGAACACCACTATAAACCAAGCAAGCACCTACCCCCCTGGTTTTTACACACTCTACACCACCAGTGTATACAAGCAGTGAAATTTTAAAAACAAACCTACAAAATGAGAAGGGCTGCAGCAGGCAACATAGAACATGCGCAAGAGGCTGAGGGTGCTGAGGATGTCAATGCTGCTGAACAGCCCACAGTGATGTGACAGAGAAGAGTGTACAGACCCAGGGTAACCTACCAGGAGTTACATGAGCTGGAGATAGTGAAGCACTATAGGGTAGACAGAGACCTCCTATAGCAAATTGTTGAGCTGTGCAGGCCACACCTGACACACCACACTGGCCAAGGAGAACCCATCCCAGTGGATACCAAGGTATGTATAGGCCTAGGTATACAAGCCACAGGTACCTCCCAAACCACAACTGGGGATAACATGGGCATCTCACAAGTATCAGCATCCAGAGTATTCCACCAGTTCCTGGATGCCATGTCAGCACATGCCAGTGAGCACGTACATTTCCTCAACACATGTGAGGTGTTGACCCGCAATATGCGTCTCTTCCACCAAATCGCTAACTACCCTGGGGTAGTGGGTGCTATAGACTGCACGCACTTATGCATAAAAGCACCATCTGGTGAGAAGGGTAGGGCCTGAATCAACCACAGGGGCATCCCCTCCATCAACTGCCAGGTCGTATGTGATGCCTAGGGCATTATACTGAATGTGTGTGCTGGATGCCCTGGAAGCTATGATGATTCACACATATGGCAACTGACACAGCTGTACCACAGATTTGCTGATGTGGACATCCCCTACGGTCACCTAGTGGGGGATGCTGGGTACCCACTGGAGCTGTGGCTGATGACACCCATCAGAAATGCACACACACACCTGAGCAACAACGCCATAATGAGGCACACGCACAGGCCAGACATATAACAGAGCATGTGTTTGGAATCTCAGGTCATGGTTCCGGTGTCTGGACACATCCGGTGGAGCCCTGCAGTACCAGCTACATGTACCCAAATAGTAATGGTATGTGCTATGCTACACAATATCATCCTGCGGAAACAGCTGCAGTAGGAACAGCATGGGGCAGGGCCACACAGCCCCCCACCAATGCCAAGGCCTGTACAGGCACAGAGTGACTCAGAGGAGGAACAACTTGAGCCTGCCCCATAGGCAGAAGAGGGCATGCCCAGTATGCCCTGGCCTTGGCAAAGAGGCAACGCATAGCATATGCACTGACATAGTAGGGGCCCAGGGAATGGCACCTCTCTCTGACTCGCACAGTAAAAGGGATGCCAAACATGACACTACCTGTGCCCAACCATGTATAGGGAGTGTACTATGTGCATCTGACATAGGCAGCCCTCCAGCACCATCCTCAAGTCTGGCACACCCCCAAGGTAAGTCAATCAACCTACCAATTGCCAAATGGAGTAGAATGTGTTTTCACCTGTAGCTATGGTATGGATGTGAACATGTAAGCGAATTGGGTGGCTGGATGTCAAGACAGCAGAGAGTAGTCACCCATAGTGGCATCATGAGATCTGTAACACATACTGGAATCACCATAGTAGCCAATACTACACAGGGTGACAAAACCCACAGCAGGAAATAGCCTGAGTGACAGGGGTGTCCATAAGACCCACACGTGCCAGTCAGGAAGGATCACATACCCAACAACAGTCTGAACCAGCAGGACAGAAGTGGTGAACTTCATGACACCCATGCAGATGGACAATACAGTTACAACTGCTGAATCCTACACAAATGCACTCTATAAGCACTTACACGAGTGCATGGATCATGCTATTCCAAACAGAACCAAGATGCTATCCTCCAAAAAAGGAAGACAATCTGGTGGTCCCCTGCCATAAACAAACTGTACAACAGAAGGAAGAAACTGTTGCAAAAGAGAATAAAATTCCATGAGTGGAGGAGCTCCCTGGTCAGCCTCAGTAAGAAGTTGAGATCCCTTATAAGATCCTCCAAAGCTAGCTACGAAAACAAAATTGCCACTAATTCTATGGACAGCCACAAAGCATTTTATAGCTATGTCAAGAATCTCAATGGCAATACCCAGATCTACTCTGAGTTACAGCACAAAGGCATGAAAATTACAGAACCAACTGATATTGCCAACATCCTGGCAGATAGGTTCAGTGCCAACTTTACTCACCCCCTAAAGGGCCCATATCTATACAGGACGAATGCAGAGTCCCTGTAATCATAACTATGCAGGTAAAAGCTGCACTCTCTAAAGCCAAAAACACAGCATCCATGGGACCGGACAACATCCCAGGCTGCGTTTTACACGAACTTCAGAATGAACTGGCTCTCCACTTAAGCACCATGTTCAATAATAGCCTTGCATCAGGCTTTGTGCCCACTGAATGGTGCACAGCAACAGTTATGCCACTCCACAAAGGGGGAGCCACCAATGATGCCAGGAACTGTCGACCTAATAGCCTGAAGAGCCTGGTCTGCAAAGCCATGGAACGTATCATCATGGAACTCATAAACAAAAACATTGGTAACCTCCAAACTCTGGAGCCCACCCAGTTTGGGTTTATGAAAGGCAGATCATGCCTCCTGAATCTGATCGACTTCTTTGAGGCAGTCACCAAAGCCATAGATGAGGGTAAGGTGGTTCACAGAGCTTATCTTGACCTTGCCAAGGCTTTTGACACCATCCTCCATTCTGGAATTATAACTAAACTCACCTAGGTATAAATCCCTACATCACAAGATGGGTTGCCAACTGGCTCACTGACAGAACCCACACTTTAAAAGTTGCAGACTCCAAATCTGACCTCAAAGCAGTGACAAGTGGAGTAATACAACTCCAGCTTTGCTCCGTAGCATATCGCCTACTCCGAGGTGATCTCTGCCTAACATATAAAGCTATGTCAAACCCAGAGCTGTTGGGCATGCTACACCTAAAGAAATCCCATTCCCTCTGAGCTACACACAAAGTTCTTCATTAGCACTCTTCAAGAAAAATCTTGATGAGTGGATGGGAAATAGGAAATGCACCCCGGGGATCACTTCTGTGTCTCTGCTCGACAGTGGCATAGGAAAATAATTTTCTTGGCTGGTGTAAGCCAGGGAACCTTGTTGGCTAGGCTTACGTAGGCCCTTGGGCCAATAGCCTAGTACCTACCTATGAACCTATGAACCTATGACAGGTGAAGATTAACACAAATAAATGCTGTACTATGGCCTCTGAATGTGCTCTATGGGTAACCCCTCCCCCAGGCCTACATAGACAGACCGCAGCAGGCCAGGCATTCGGATGTAAGTTGTGAAGGCTAGGAAGTCAGAAACTAATATGTAGGTAAATAAAGCTAGGATCTGTACTATGCTGGTAAGCTCTAGCCAGCAGGATAGGTAAGACTACAAAACGAACGTCACAAGAAACAAAACCAATAAAATCCAATCCAAAAGCCACAGGACCCGGAGCTGATGTTAATATAGTATCTGATTTATTAATCCACACACAAAAGTAAAATAAACAAATAAATAAACCAAGCGCTTTCACCCGGCTCCTGCCAGGCTTTATCAAGGAACATACATTTGCCAGCTGCATTTGACAATCCTTATATAGTCATCACAATTGCAGAGTTAAACAGTTAATTAGTGGCAATCACTCAATTACTTAACCCCTAGTGGTCCTTTACATTTTTACTCAGCTTGTAAAAAATCCATCATCTTTACATGAAACAATGTAATACAATCATATGTTACTATTAAAATCCTCTGATACACCAAGTGTTGTTTAAAACTCTATTGTACCTAAAAATACTACATCTTGTTTAATTAATAAAATGTTATGCTATGCATAAGTAAATCTAAAAAACTCTCATATCTCTCAAAGCCTGGCCCTTCTTAATTTTAAGACACAATTAATGTTTATGCTGTCATTTAACCCTGGCGCTCTAGTGGCATCCATCCAATCTTAGTTGCCAAAATAGTTCACGATATTCAAGGAGGGTCTCCCAATTCCCACCTCTTATCTCAGGGTTAATTTGCTCAAGCACCATAAACTTTAAATTCATATTTTTACAAACTTTGGAATGCTTAAAAAATGCATTGCTCTCCTTACCCTTAGATATATCATAAAAGTGTTCGTACACCCTTTTTCTTAATGACCTTTCCATTTTGCCTACATAAAAACTTAGGCAGTGTGTACAAACTCCTAAGTAAACCACTCCTTTTGTAGCGCAATTAGAATATTTAGATGCTCTAAAAGTAAACTTTCTACTCGGTAACCTCAGTATGCCTTGGTTCATCATGGCAAAGCATTGACTACAATTGCCACATTTGTGCGTGCCCATCCTTGTTTTGTTGTTTTTCAATTCAGCCTTCCTTTCTAAAAGTTCTTTCAAGTTCCTTCCTTTTTTCCTAATGAAATGAGGTCCTTCAGTGAAGAGCTGTTTCAATTCCTCATTTGTGCTCAGTATGGGCCAGTATTTAAGAATAATGGTCTCTACTTCATGCGAATTGCTCGCAAAGGTGTGAATAAAGTTATTTTTACTCACTACATTAGCAGTTTGTTCTATCTGTGTCAAATTTTCACTTGACCCTAACAAAGGTGAATATTTAGATTCCCTACCATCTAATACTTCCTGCATCATCCTGTCAATCAAGTGGTCAGGGTAGCGTTTCTCCAAAAACAACTTCTTAAGAAAGTCAGTCTCTTTAAAAAAGTCTTCCAGGGAACTACATATCCTTGAGGCCCTTATAAGTTGACCCTTAACAATACCCTTCTTTTGATAAAAAGGGTGGCCACTGTTGAAGTGTAAGTAGGAATTAGAAAATGAAGATTTTCTAAATATTGTTGACTTAAATTTTGAACCAGTATAGTCCTTGGCTAGTTTAATGTCTAAGTAATTCAGTTCATTAGGGTCAATAACATGAGTAAACCTTAAAAAATCAGTACTGGAGTTAATATAATTAATAAACTCCCCTAAATCTTTTTCAGTACCGTACCACAGTAGACAAATGTCGTCCAAAAATCTTCGATACATCTTAATGGATCCAACCCAAGGCTCTGTGAATACAAAATTGTGTTCCCAGTAGTATAAAACCAGGTTTGCATATGTTGTGGCACAAGGGGAACCCATGGCGACCCCCTTTCTTTGTCTAAAAAATTCCCCATTGAAAAAAATAAAATTATTTTCCAAAATGATCTCCATGAATTCCACTATTAAATTAATGCTTCTATTGTCCAAACCCGATTCTGCTGTCAGTATTTCCTCAAACCATTCTAAGCCAGTGTGATGGGGAATGCTTGGAAATAATTCCACCACATCTATGGTTACCATAAAAAGTTGAGTGTCAAACCAAGTCTGATCAATCCCTTTTAAGAATTCCCATGAATCCTTACAAATGTGTTTGATGGAAGACACGAACTTCTTAAGTTTGACATCTTATAAACTTGGCTAATGGTTTTGTAATACTACCTGAACCTGCTACAATGGGTCTGAATCTAAGTGGGTCCAATCCCTTGTGCGTCTTCGGAATCCCGAAGATAACTGGAACCTTTGGTTTGTCTACATGCACATAATTATAAAGTGTTTCATTTATTGCCCCCTGAAGCAAATGGTCATAAAGTAAAAAACTAATTTTGGCATGTGCTATGTTAACCTCATTCTTAGAAACTACATCGTACTGGTCCACATCCTGTAGAATCTCATATAAATGGGCTTCATAGTCGGTTTCGTACATTAGCACCACTCCCCCTCCCTTGTCTGGCTTCATGACCCTACAATGTTCAACCTTAAACAGATCCACCAATTCTCTTTCTGCTGGGTCAAAATTGCTAAGTGAAGTGTTAACTTCATTCCTTTTCATTTTTCTAATGTCATTCTCAACCAGCTCGCTAAATATATTTAGAACCGGATGTGTAGGGGGATTGAAGGTGCTCAACCTTGTCAGGGTACGCTCATTTTGTGGATTACCTTTAAAAACTGTTTTAAAGTTTAGTTGCCTGACAAACATTTTTAAATCTATAATCGTTTCCGCTACATTAATAGCTTGAAGTGGGACAAACTGAAAGCCCTTCAAAAACAAATTGAAATATTCTTGAGTAGGGATTAGTTCTGTTAAATTAAAAATAGTAAAATTTCCTTGTCTGTGTATTACCTGTTTCTCAAAATGCTGTTCTGGAACTGACATCGTTGTCCCATCTTTTAGGTTTGGTTGCGGAACCCACTCCACTTGTGTTGTTGTGGTCTCAAGGTAAGACTACAGACTGAAATGGACTACCTGACATACCAGTACAGTCCTAGCAAATGTGTACAAGTGTCAGGTGTGCCCCCACCATCCAACATACACTTAGAGTAACAGTCAGGTGTGCCCCCCACTCCTGTGTAGAACAGTAGAAACAGTCAGGTGCCCCCCCCCACTATGCAGAAATGTAGCAACAGTCAATGGCAAATGACCGATGGATACCCTGCAGACACAGCATGCTACCTGTCGGTGTACAACACAGAGGTCAGCATCGCAGTACAAACTACCTGGGCATGATCCACACATGCAACACAGATGGTCATACTGGGCATGCTCACACACTTAGAGGAACGAAGGCAATATAAGTCAACAACATACTGAGAGGTCATACTGGGCATGCTCACACACTTAAACACATGAAGGCCATGTCTACAAACACCAGTGGACCAGACATATCTGGAAGTTGCAATTCTCAGTGTGGACACATGTCAGTATGCACCACTCCTGCCTTGCACACACAGTGGATAGGAATACAGACAAATATGTAAGGACAACACACTATAATAAGCCACAGGTACACAGGCATGGATGTGTGGAAGAGGGTGACCATGACAAAGAGCCATGAGGGCCTGTCCCAACTGGCACACAGCCAAAGGGCCCCCATCACATGAGGTACGGATGTAACCCACTGTGGATACTAGCCACCAGTACCTGTCAGCATGACAGATTATGTGGTGTATGTGCCAGCTGTGCAACAAGACTGTACAAGGAAGTAGCCATCTAGTAGCTGTATACACGCACCTGTGACATATGACCCCGTGTGTGCCCACATGTGGCATGTCAACCCCTACTTGAATGGGGTATGGCCCATGCACACACTGCCCTCTCCGTAGCAGTAGTATGACAAGCCTGCTGAGGTCATACAATGTGAATTACACCTTTGGGAGGGCTATAGCTCAGTAATATGCATGGCACGTCCCATAACTGCGTACTGCTGTAGTGACAGAGCACTTAGGTAGTAGTACTAACCTCAAACCTGTCAATTGTGTGAGTGTGTGTTTGTGTGCATGCCTGTCTGTCTCTGAATGTGTAGAGGGAAATGCTTGTTAGGCTACTCACACTCCATACAATACATATATTCACCTTTGGCAAGGCTGCTGATGTCACTCACCTAGAAGTACACCTCTGGGAAAGTGATAGCCCAGTAATCACAGTAGCGCATTCTTTAACTGCGTACTGCTGCAGTGTGATAAACTAGTTAGGTAGGTGTTCGAGCCCCAGACCTGGCAACTGTGTGTGTTTGTGTGTGAATCTGTGTGTGTGTGTGTGTGTGTGTGTGTGTGTGTGTGTGTGTGTGTGTGTGTGCCTGACTTGAGTAGAGACCAATGCTTTTTAAGACTACTCACACTCCATACAATACAAATACTCTACTTTGGCAAGGCTGCTGATGTCACTCACCTAGAACTACACCTCTGGGAAAGTGATAGCCAAATAATCGCCGTAGCATGTTCTATAACTGAGTACTGCTGTAGTGTGATGTACTAGGTAGGTGTTCAAACCCCAGACCTGCCAAGTGTGTGCGTTTGTGTGTGAATCTGTGTGTGTGTGTCTGACTTAGTAAAGAGCAATGCTTTTTAGGCTACTCACACACCGTACAATACAAATACTCCACTTTGGCAAGGCTGCTGATGTCACTCACCTAGAAGTACACCTCTGGGAAAGTGATAGCCCAGTAATCGCTGTAGCGTGTTCTGTAACTGCGTACTGCTATAGTGTGATTTAGAACGGTGGTAGTGTTCCATCTCCATCCATGCCAGTTCTGGATGTTTTGTTTGTGTTTCAGTGTCTGTGTATGGAGCAATGCATTACAGACTACTCACTCGCAGTACATTACAAATGCCCTACTTTGGTAGTCCTGCTGATGTCATTTCTTGTGGAATACACCTTTGGGGAAGATGTACTTCAGTAATGTCTGTGGCGCATACTATAAATGTGTAGTGCTGTAGTGTAGTAAACTAGTTAGGTAGGGGTTCTACTCCCAGACATGACAGGTGTGTGTGTGTGTGTGTGTGTGTGTGAGTTTGTAACTCATATCCTGTGTAGAGGTGGTTGTGAGTATGTGACACCTTTGGGCAATGGGGAGGAGTTTTGCTAATTTCATTTATGGGGGCCCTACTACATATCAGAATGTCAACAATACAGGGATAACAGATGTAAATAGCTGAGAGGCTGGGGTGCAAACCATACCCATACATGTGACATCAAGGTCAGCCAATCACAACCCCACTGTGCCTTCACATGTGACTCACAACAGACATCCCATGCCTGACATCATGCCCTGTATGGACAGATGACAATGACATCAGGAAATGCTGTTAGCATGCTATCAATGTAGGTGCAGGGTAAATCTGCTGACCAGTACCACTCCCTGCCACAGGTGGACAAGACTGGCACATCTGATGATAAGCTGTGTTCACAGCATGAGCCAGACACCCCAGGTACAATTCCACATGTCACTGTACATGCATGTGGGAGGTGTGCACATTCTAGACACCATCAAAGTCATGGACTAGGGAACACATACATGGCAAGTGATGCACAGCATTGGCCACACACAATAGTCACCCAGGTGACTGGATGACTGATGCAATACCCACCTGTGTGGGCAAATGCAGAAGCTACAGGCCTGTGCCACAATGCAGACCATTGTCATGTGGCCTGATGCCAAGGTATAGCCTGCTGGCACTGTTGGCCACCACACACCTGTGCAGGCATGCACCCATGCATGTCTGAACTGGCACCCTGTGTGTTTGTGTCTGTGTTGTATGGTGCATATGTCCACATCCACATGCACTACTCCCCCCAGGGCACAGTTAAGCATGCCGCCTGATGTCTGACACCCCCTCATACTCACTGCCCATATGACCCCCTTATGACCCATGTGGTGCATGTGTTCCCTGCACATTGATGTGTTGTGGCAATCTCACTAGTGATGAGTTGCACACCTGGCCCTGCCAAGTGTGTTAATGTGTGTGCGTCCCTGTGTGAGTGTGCCTGTGCTTTCGCTGGCACCTGTTCATGCAGACAGGCATGTGTACATCACCTACTGTATATCTACCGTATCCCTGTTGCAGATGTCAGTCACCATCACATATATGTTCTGAGTGCTCCCCACCAGATACCCCATGTGGCGCATCCAATAACAGCATTGAACTGTGATAGCACTACATAGCTGTCAGGTATTCGATACCCTGTGCTGGTAGGTGTGTGACACAGACATTCTTCAGTTTTACCCTCCCACCTCTCCCTGACATGTATTCACCTCTGTCTGCCTCCCCCACCCCCTCTCTGGTGGATGTGGAGGCCCACATCTGCATTGCTTAGGCAGCAGCATGTGTATTTTAAGTGATGCTCATGATCAGCTGATGGCCTCTGCATGAATTGCAGCCCTTCCCTAGTCAATTGCATGTGGAACAGGTGTGGTAGCATTCCCATAGCCAATTGCATGGAAACACACTCCAATACCTGGGAACATCCTGGTGGTGTTGGCTCTTGTCTGCCACTGTGAGCAGGAGCTAGAACTGTCGTTTGGCAAGCAGCATTTCAGATGGGTTGGGAATTTACCTCTAACAACATACACTGTGGAAAGAGGGAAACAAACAAGAGGGGGATGTGCCTGACCTGACTACAGACTGTAAGTGCTGCTATACTGCATATTGAGTAATGTTGGATTAACAGTGTTTGTCTGGATATGCCTATCATACATGTTGCAATACCTGCAGTCAGTTCCATGTATATCAGGAATCCCCATCTGCAGGGTCATCTGCAGACTGGGCAGTGTTGTGCCTTTGGTTTCATGTGTTAGCCACGATGCAGCTATCTGTGGAATGCAGAAGGTAGTGTGAGGATTGCAGTCTGCTGATGGTGAAGGCCGTGACAGTTACTAAGTACATATCCCTCATTAGACATATGTTGCAACAAACCCAGTTACAATGGTAGATTAATGAGGGTATCACAGCAACATGTCTATACTGGCCTTGTGTATGTGCTGTCAGCCACACCTCTGCCAACCTTTGTACATATGTCGTGCATGAAGTGGTGCATATGTGCTGTACACCGTAAATAGTGTCATCATATATGATAACAAGCCATTGATATATCAGAGTGCTACAAATGTCATGTACAGTAGGGATTACACTTAATGCCATAACCTGGACATTCTGTGGATGTTTGTACAGTACTGAGGTTTGTGTAGGGATGGTGAATGTTGGCAGTGTGTGTATTGTTAATATGTGCTATGGCCTGTGTACAGACTGTGGTAGATGTCATTGTTCTAGCTCCCCTTCTATCTGATGTTTTGCTGCCCCACTGTATGGTACCATTTTACCTTACATGTTTGTAGGGCCATACACACACATGTCCCATACCACAGACAGCCAGACTGTGTAGCAGCCCAGTATATGTAGGGTCATTCTGTGAGTGGCACATATGAGGATGGTGTAGGACAGATAGTCCATATACTGTACTATTATGCTAGTGTACCATATGTGGCTGTGGCTGTGTTCACATTGGTTGTGGTTATGCACTGTCACACAGGTGTATCCTACCCTGTGTTGTGACATGGCTGTCGAGCCTGCTATATATGCAGGTACTGTACCATGATAACCTTAGGATGTCTGTCAGTAGCCAATGGCACACATGTTATGAGCAGATGCCACCTTCCATGCACACCGTGTCAGTGACAACAATCCCAATGACAGTAGCAAATGTCTATTAATATACCAGCTATACATACCAGACATCCCCTTGCACTACGACATTGGGACTATAGGGGCTGGGGTAGGGCTACACTCCATGTCCAGGACATATGGTGGGATGATATGGACATGTACTTTTCCAGATAGCCATATATATATATATAGATATATATATAGATATAGATATATATAAATATCTGAGTACACATGTGTAGTACTTCCAATTACCACTGTCATGGCAACCACTCACTATGAATCCCTACATCATGTGGGAGTATTCCCTGTACATTCCCTGTGTGATGGACATCCTTCCTGTGTGTGGGCATCAATGTTACAGACAGCAGGTAGCAATACCTCTTACAGGAGAACCTGCAAACTCAGGGCAGCCACATATATGTAGGAGGACCAGGACATACAGACAGACTGTGAGTAGAGTGGTGTAATGCTTTGCATAGTACTGGTGTTACAGTGTGTGTGTGTGTGTGTGTGTGTGTGTGTGTGTGTGTGTGTGTGTGTGTGTGTGTGTGTGTGTGTGTGTGTGTACATACTAGTTTACCTTGGTCTGCAGTCTGTCTGCATAGCTCACTACTGTGGGCCTATCCTCTAGCTGGACAGAGGTGTGCCTATCATGTGTTGTCTGTCCACCACACAGGTCCTGTGTCAGATATTACACTGGCAGTGTGTGTGTTGCGTGCTAGCTGTACATGGCTATATCCATTTGTGTCCCTGGTGTCTTATTCCTGCATAAGGGTATGTTGCAACACATCCTGTAACACCAGCATGTTCCAGGGTGTGTAACTGCAATATTGTGGGTATGGCCCTGTGTTCCTGCCTTTGTCCTCCATATATATGGCAGCCTTTGTCTTGCTGTGATACGGTTAGGAGTTGTTAGGTAATGGCCTATCATTAAGTACTGCTAGCATTCCTACTATCATCCCAGTCATAATGTGGACACCCACAACATTTGTTGGTCAGGGTCCATACATGTGACAGATACATTGACATAACCACAAGTAATGAATGTCCCCCTAGGGCTTGACTACAGGGTGTAATTGGAGGCTGCTGAACTACATCTGATATTGTTGATTGTTACGTATTGTGCAGGCAAATCCTTTGTCTACTGTTGTATGCATTGAAGGGCTTAGCCTGGACATCATAGTATGTTATATATCTGCACTGTCTGCATCTACTGTTTTGTGTGGGCCTTGCATCCATCACTGGTTATATACATCAACATCTATGTGCTGTCAGTAATGGGATACATTATTGTATGGTACACAAATAAAGGTTGTCTGTGTATACATACTTGTGCATCGTGTCATGTCCTTTGAATTATGAGAAGGTATATGTGCAATGTAAGTATCCCCTTTGTGGGGCTGGTTGCCACACCACACATGTCACAGATACCAGTTACAGGGCTTGTGGCTGGGGATATCCATTGCACCAAGTACATCCACACTACTTCTACATATGTATGGCTACTAATACCCTTTGTCTGTGCATATGTGTATGTATCCATATATCCCATATATCATATATATATATATATATATATATATATATATATATATATATATATATATATATACCTGCGCATGATTGTCAATGTGTGGATGTGTGTATATATCTGTATCGTTGTAATGTGTACCCCTTCAACATAGGCCATTGTACCGCAGGGAATGTACTATCTGCATGATGTGTTACAGAAATTGGCCTGACATGTACTGATGAAATGGATTACTGTTGGAGCATTGTAGCTGTGTTGTGGTGGGTCCTGCTGTCGAGTACTGCATGTGCTGGATATTGGAGTGTACAGCATATCCATTTGGGATGGGGGGGGGGTTACATAGCAGTAATTACCAGGTTTCCCTCATTTGTGCCCCCACCCCCATTAACTGTGCTCATGGTCTGTTATGTAGTACGGAGTGGGCCAGGAGTCCATTCCAATGTGGAAATCATATACACATGTCTATCTGTATATATATATATATATATATATATATATATATATATATATATATATATATATATATCTATGTATATATATATATATATATATATATATATATATATATATATATATATATATATATATATATATATATATATATACATAGTTATGTATATCTGCATAAGTATATATGTGAAACCCCCATATATAGAGGGATAGAACTGGACATTGATATAGCTCTAGCTATGTATATATATATATATATATATATATATATATATATATATATATATATATGGATATATGCACTGAACATATTAATCTATCTATGTACGATTGCTGTTATATGGTTATCTGTGAGTCATACATACACACACACATATATATGTATATATATATATATATATATATATATATATATATATATATATATATATATATATATATATATATACCTATAGCTGTCTATCTGTCTACATTTGCAGATGTGTATCTGTCCATATGTCCATGCATGTTTGGTCTATATGTGTGGCCTGTACCTCATTCTCTTGGCAATTGACATGGATGACCTTAAGACTGAGGTCAGTCATTCGTGCCGACACGTACGTGTTTCAGACATATCATCTCCTTCAATATATGTGTTCTACTACATATAACTGTGTAACTTGCAATGTTTTAAGTGTATTAGAGCAAGATATGACAGATATCCCTATATGTACCCATATTATGGCACACTATGTCTGGGATTCATGCATTAAGAGGTTGTGTGGTGCGTTATTACTACATTTCCTGTGCTGGTGACTGATTGTTCTGGATGATATGTATGTGAAATGAGTGGTTATGTACATCTGCCATGGTTTACTGGTAAATCAAGTAGTGTATGATGTGCAGTGTCCCGGGTGTGGGCTTCCAGAGGCTGTATATTTTGTTTCAGGGCAGAACACTGGCTGTCGGATACAGAGTGAGTTAGGGACATTTGAGCGTTGTACGCAGGTCTGTGCGGGTTTGCGCAGAGCTAAGCAATGTTAACATTGGGTTGCATTTCCTTACACTCAGCTAGCATCTACTTAGCTCAAACTATGTAGGCAATGCTTACCCCCATGCAAATACACGTACGCACACTTACAACTGCTTATCCATGCGTACTACTGCTGTTATGCGCTTACACATGCTTACTAGTGCCTTAGTCATTATGACACTTCACATGTGCATTTATGGCAGGACTCCTGTGCAAATATAAATGTTACGTAGTTGGTTATACAGCACAATGATGTTAACATACGGATATCACATGGAAAATAGGATGTGCTGCAGTGGAACTCGACCCGGGAATGCGTGCGCATTAGGCGGATGCTCTGGCCACTACACTATTGCTGTTCTGCTTCATTTGCATATGTCTACCATAACGACATACCCATGTTCCCTTCCCTGGCCCCCGAGCTCCACATACACAGCATCCATCCATTCCCTGGTTGCTAGCCCTGCCATACCATACCTCCACACATTTCCCTCTCTGCACGTCTTGGTACACCTCCAGTATACTGTCCCCACCCAAGTGTCTGCAAGCTCTTCCTCTGTTTAGTCCAGGTATGTACCAGCCTTCCCTTGATCCTCCTCTGATACTGATGGTGACATCAATGTGACCCACAACTGTTGGTTCATCCTGCCAGGGATGGACCTGTTGTTGTGTCAAGAGTAGACCTAGCTGGTCTACAGTGTTTCTCCCACTGGTAGCATCCTACCAGGGTGTTGTGTAGCAGTGGTTTGCTCACACACCTGGCCAGCCTCATCTCCTGGTTCCACAGAACCAACCCCCAGGTGTGACATACTGTGTATGAAGCACACTCACACGCCCCCATGGTGTGCATCTTATATCATTATTCTCCCTTCGGTATTATGCAGGACTACTGTTCTCACAGTATGATTGGACAGGCACTGTTCTGTGCTGCACATAGACTGCTCATAATACTGTGATTGAGCAATGGACACATGTTCTGGTATTAATCTACACACTTATATATATTTCCTATACTGTTGGATGACTGTGCTGGATGGTGTGTTCATGATCACAGCAGCTGAATGCGTATCCGCCATGGCTTAGTGGTACTCACGTCTACTATGGTGTGCAGGGTTGGGGGTTTGCAACCTGGCAGTGCAGATTATTTTTTTAATGGCCACAACAATAGCTGTTGGCTACAGAGTGACTAAAGCACTGTAGAATATTTGTAGGTGGGTATGTGCTGGTTTGCATGAAGCACAGCATTACTGACCTCTGGTTGAGGCATCTTGCACTGAGCTAGGCTCTACATTGCTTCACCAGTGTGGTACACGCATACCAGCAGCCAAGCAGGCTTACACCCACTTGCTCCCACATACACATGCGCAACATAATGCATTTTGTTCACATCTGTCAACCGGGACAACTGGACTGAATGTTTGTCCATTGTCAGCAGTGGCCCGGGGTGTAGAGCTCCACATTGACCCTAGCTACTTATTCCAATTAATACTGGCATGTTCACATTCATAGAGGGTAACAGACATAACATAGCTACATCCCCCATTCATCATGCTTAATTTACATTAAAATGTCGGTATTATCCATGCTTAGCTCAGGTTTACATTTCAGGTATGACTGTTGACAAAGGTCAGTTTAAGGTGAAGTTGGATTCCTGTTTCACATGTCTGGATAGGTTACATGCAGGTATTCGGGGTAGGTGTAGTTATTCCATACCTGTGTGGTACAGTAGAGGGGCATAGCTAATGAGTAGGTAGGTAGGTAGGTAGTGGGGGTGACATTGTAACTGTATAGTAGCCTGTAGGTATAACTGGATGGGGAGCAATAGAGAAGGTTTGTCGGATGTTGGGATTTGTATGAGCGGCAGGACAAGAATTGTCAGTATCACTAGTTGATGTAGTGGTATAGAGTGTGAGTTGGGGGGGAGGTTTTCGCAAGGTGGTGAGCCTGTGCTGCTCCATGTGTGCTTGTGGTGTTCCTTCATGTGTTAGTTACATGTGTCCTGTGGGACAGCTGTGATACAACATATGGGTTGGGGTTCCAGATACTGGCAATATAGTGGGGGAAGAGGGTGTCACCTATCTGTAACCGTAGACATTAATAGAAATGGAACAGGGGCTGATAGGTACGTGGTGTGCATGGGGCACAAAGGGGGGTGTTAGTAGGAGAATTATCCAGGGAAGTGCAGGACGGCTGCAGGGAAGGTCCACAGCTGGCCATATTGTCTACAACAACAGCTGTGCATATACACTGCATTTGGTGTTTGCATTGGACACTCACACCCCTGGGTGGGGGTGAGGACTACAATAATACCTTGTGATGCCTATTAGATCAGCTTACATGCCTACAGTGGGGTGTTGCAACCATGTGCTCATAGGTGTTGTGTAGTGGGTTATGAAACAACACATATGGTTATACCGTACTTTGCCATGTAAACTGGACTGTGCTGCTGAGGGACCCATATCGTGAATGCATGCCTGTCGACTGTACGGAATCCGCAGACTGTCCAGAGTTTGCTTCATAATATTGGTGTGTTCCTCTTACAATCTGCACCTATCTGACAAATACCTGGGAACTGATGTCATTAAATACAGACAAGTATTTGTGTTTAAAACTCCACATCCTTCAGACGAGTCGTGATAATGCATAGCCTATTATTCTATCAGCTTTCCAAGGTTGTAAGTGGAATATGTAATTTCTGTCTCTATTTGTCCCCCCAACAATTTAGGTTCTGTCCAGTGGTTTTGCTCTTAGAGGTTGAGAGGTATGGGCAGAAGCTCTGCCCAATTCGCAATATTACTTACATCCCCAGGGCGGTCCAAATACAACTTCACCAGCCAACACCTGCATGCCTAGGCCCATAATTGCATACCCATAGTTCCCCCACCTGCCCCTCCTCTGCAGCACTCATCCTTACTGTGGGTGCAGGTGGGGTCTAACCACACCACTACACACTGCCCACTCTCCACATGTCGGGACCCATGTCATACATTGTCTCGACCCATGGGTCATCAGGCTTGCCCAACCTACTGGTCCATGTATGTACACGGCCTGGTTAGATAAATCGTTACAGGGACTGACTCGGATCATCATTAATTTTTGGGTGTCCCACAAGGGACATTGATGTCTTTGTTTCAAGATTAGACTTGGCAGGTCTCTCCCACTGGTAGTATCCTGCCTGTGGTCTGGGAAGCAGTGGTGTGTTTACTTGCATCGTGTGTTTGTATGTTTCACCGGTCTAGCTGGAGAGGGAGGGTTGATGCTACGTGTTACACGTTTGTTGATTGGACCCCTCACCCCCATTGGCACGGCCTGTGAACATATGTAATTCATAACTGCTGTGTCATATCCTAGCTATATACATGTGTATATTTACACGCACACACACACACACACATATATATATATATATATATATATATATATATATATATATATATATATATATCTACATTACTATATACATATATATCTGTATATGTATGCATACATGTATATATTTATATATTGCTGTATATTTATATCTAATGACATATGGGTGTATGGGTGTCTGCATATGTATATATCTATATGTGGGTATTTATATGTACTCTGTCTCTGTATGTATACATTTGTACAATGGAGAGGGAGCGGTATATTTCCATGTAGTTATGGGTAGATATACACACACATACCTCAACATATATACATCTACATCTGGTTATTCCGTTCTTTGCCATGTAAATTAGACTTTGTTGCAGTGGGACTTGTAGTGGGTGTGGCTGCTCATTGTATGGTGCCTCTGTCCAATGAACACTTCTGTTTACATCCCTGGGGTTGTCCGTATAGACCTACTCCAGCAAACACCTGAACGCCTAGACCCATAATTAGATACTCATAGTTCCCCCACCTGCAACTCCTCTATAGCACTCATCCTTAATCTGGGTGCAGGTCAGCTCTGAACACACCACTACACACTGCCCACTCACCACTTCACGGGACCCATCTTGTACATTGTCTCGACCCATGGGTCATCAAGCTTTCCCATCCTTGTATTCCTGGTATGTACACACCTCGCCTTGAAAGGTCATCACACTGGCTTCCTCACATCTTATGACAATTCTTGGAGTGCCCCACAAGGAACGCTCCACTCTGTGTTCCAAGATTAGATTTCAGGGGTCCACTGTGTCCCCCCTGGTTGTGTCCTGCCTGTGGTCTGGGGAGCAGTGGACTATTTACATTGTTTGTGGGTTTGTTTGTATGTTTCCTCTGTCCGGCTGGGGGGGGTCATGCTACATGTAACATGTTTCTTGCTTGGGCCCCTCACTTCCATTAGCATAGCCTGTGAACATATGCCATTCTTGGGTGCTGTTTCCTATCATAGATATATATCTGTTTATATCTATGCACACACACATAGGTTCATAGGTTGGTACTAGGCTATCGGCCCTAAGGCCTATGCAAGCCTAGCCATAACAATTCCCTGGAATTTTTTTCCCACAATATTTACTTCTCTGGGCCCCTGTCTAGCAGGGTGACTGACATGATCCCCAGGGTGAATTTCCTATCTCCCATCCAATCATCAAGGTTCCTTTTGAAGAGGGCCAATGAGGTGCTCTGCTTAACATGTATGGGCAGTCTATTCCAGAGTATGGGGAGTCTCTGGGTCAGGAACCTATCCCTCCAGCATGTTTTGTTCATTGTGATGATAAAGTTTAGATCCCTGGAGTGTGTGGCTCTGAGGGATTGGGATTTCTTTAAGTGGAGCATGTCCAACAGCTCAGGGTTTGACATGGCCTTGTATGTTAAGCAGAGATCGCCTCTGAGTAGACGATATGCCACAGAGTATAGCTGGAGTTTTTTTAGACGGTCAGCATATGGCATCTGCTTTAGGCCTGTGATTCTTTTAGTAAGGTATTTCTGTGGCCTTTCCAGCTGTTGCAGATGTTTTGTGAGGTACATACCAAATGGGGCATTATACTCTATAATGGGTCTAATGAGGGATGAGTACAGTGGGACAATGACCTCCTTTTTTCTTGATGAAAAGCCCTTAGTGATGAGGTGTGCCACATAGAAGGATTTCCTGACTGTTGTGGTGATGTGGTTATCAAAAGTGTGACCACTGTCCACTTGTGTCCCTAAGTCTCTCATCACACTTTCGATGTTTAGTGTCCTGCCACCTATGTGGTAGTTCATGGGTACATGTTTTTTTCCAAAGGAGATGACTATACATTTCTTGGCATTAAGCTTGAGCCCATGGCCCTGGCACCAGGCATCTGTTTCTGTAAGGCCCTTTTGTAGAATATCCACATTATTTTGGGATTCAATAATGGCTCCCAGTTTGCAGTCATCTGCAAACTTTGTTAGCCAGAGTCCCTTAGTGTTGGCCTGTACTTCAGAGAAGTAGATGCCAAACAAGAGTGGTCCCAGGACTGAACCCTGAGGTACTCCACTTGTCACTTGTCTGGAGCTGGATTTGGAGTCGGCTACTTTTACAGTCTGGGTTCTGTCAGTAAGCCAGTTGGCAACCCATCAAGTGACGTAGGGATATATGCCCTGGGGGGGAGGGGGGGGGAGTCATGCTACATGTAACATGTTTCTTGCTTGGGCCCCTCACTTCCATTGGCATAGCCTGTGAACATATGCCATTCTTGGGTGCTGTTTCCTATCATAGATATATATCTGTTTATATCTATGCACACACACATAGGTTCATAGGTTGGTACTAGGCTATCGGCCCTAAGGCCTATGCAAGCCTAGCCAAAACAATTCCCTGGAATTTTTTTCCCACAATATTACTTCTTTGGGCCCCTGTCTAGCAGGGTGACTGACATGATCCCCGGGGTGAATTTCCTATCTCCCATCCAATCATCAAGGTTCCTTTTGAAGAGGGCCAATGAGGTGCTCTGCTTAACATGTATGAGCAGTCTATTCCAGAGTATGGGGAGTCTCTGGGTCAGGAACCTATCCCTCCAGCATGTTTTGTTCATTGTGATGATAAAGTTTAGATCCCTGGAGCGTGTGGCTCTGAGGGATTGGGATTTCTTTAAGTGGAGCATGTCCAAGAGCTCAGGGTTTGACATGGCCTTGTATGTTAAGCAGAGATCGCCTCTGAGTAGACGATACGCCACAGAGTATAGCTGGAGTTGTTTTAGACGGTCAGCATATGGCATCTGCTTTAGGCCTGTGATTCTTTTAGTAAGGTATTTCTGTGGCCTTTCCAGCTGTTGCAGATGTTTTGTGAGGTACGTACCAAATGGGGCATTATACTCTATAATGGGTCTAATGAGGGATGAGTACAGTGGGACAATGACCTCCTTTTTTCTTGATGAAAAGCCCTTAGTGATGAGGTGTGCCACATAGAAGGATTTCCTGACTGTTGTGGTGATGTGGTTATCGAAAGTGTGACAACTGTCCACTTGTGTCCCTAAGTCTCTCATCACACTTTCGATGTTTAGTGTCCTGCCACCTATGTGGTAGTTCATGGGTACATGTTTTTTTTCCAAAGGGGATGACTATACATTTCTTGGCATTAAGCTTGAGCCCATGGCCCTGGCACCAGGCATCTGTTTCTGTAAGGCCCTTTTGTAGAATATCCACATTATTTTGGGATTCAATAATGGCTCCCAGTTTGCAGTCATCTGCAAACTTTGTTAGCCAGAGTCCCTTAGTGTTGGCCTGTACTTCAGAGAAGTAGATGCCAAACAGGAGTGGTCCCAGGACTGAACCCTGAGGTACTCCACTTGTCACTTGTCTGGAGCTGGATTTGGAGTCGGCTACTTTTACAGTCTGGGTTCTGTCAGTAAGCCAGTTGGCAACCCATCGAGTGACGTAGGGATATATGCCCAGCTTAATAAGTTTATCTATGATTCCAGAGTGGGAGATGGTGTTGAAGGCCTTGGCGAGGTCCAGATAGGCTGTGTGGACCTCCTTACCCTTGTCCACAGCTCTGGAGACCAATTCGAAGAAGTCAATCAGATTCAGAAGACAAGATCTGCCCTTCATAAACCCAAACTGGGTGGGGTCCAGTGTCTGGAGGTTGCCAATGTCTTTGTTTATAAGTTCCATGATAACGTGTTCCATGCCCTTGCAGATCAGGCTTGTCAGACTGATGGGACGGTAGTTCCCAGGATCCAAGGCGCATCCTCCCTTGTGGAGCGGGATAACTGTACCTGTGCGCCACTCATTGGGCATGAAGCCTGAGGTGAGGCTATGATTAAACATGACACTTAGGTGAGGTGCCAGTTCATTTTGTAGTTAATGTAATACACAGCCTGGGATATCATCTGGTCCCATGGATGCTGTATTAGCTTTGGAGAGTGCTGTTTTTGCCTGTGTGGCTGTGATTATCGGAATTTGGCAAGCTTTTGGTATTGAAATGGGCCCTTTAGGGAGTGAGAAGGGAGTGAAGTTGGCACTAAATCGATCTGCCAGGATATTGGCAATATCCTTGGGATCAGTATATTTAATATCATTCTGTTGTAGCTCAGAGCAGATCTGAGCATTGCCATTTACATTCTTAACATAACTATAGAATGCCTTGTGGTTGTCTTTGGAATCTTTGGCAATTTTATTTTTGTAACTAGCTTTTGAGGATTTTATGAGGGATCTCAGCTTCTTACTGAGGCTGGTGAGGGAGTTTTTGCATCCTGAGATTTTCCTCTTTTCTGCAACAGTTTCTTCCTTCTGTTGTATAGTTTATTTATAGCAGGGGACCACCAGATTAGCTTCCTTTTTTGGAGAAGAGCATCTTGGTTCTATTTGGGATGGCAAGATTCATGCACGAGTGGATGTGCTCGTACAGTGCCTTAATGTAGGATTCTGCAGTCGAACTTCCAGATCCCGTCTACTTGGGTGTTGTGAAGTTTGTCACTTCTGACTTCAGTAGCATGAAGTTGGCTTTGGAGAAGTTTTTTAAGGAGGTTTCCATACTGGGGGGTGGGGGTGGGATGTGGATGTCAAGGGTGATTTGCTTATGGTCAGACCTGACCAATGAGGGGGTGACCACTGGTGTGGAGCATCTATCTCCCATGTTGGTAATGACTAGGTCTAGGATATTGGAACCCCTGGAGCCCACACACACACACACACACACACACATATATATATATATATATATATATATATATATTTATATGTATGCATATATCTATATATATATATATATATATATATATATATATATATATATATATATATATATACATATTGCTGTATATATATCTAACGATATGTGGATGTATGGGATGTATGGCCTTAAACTTGCTTACTAGTGCTGACATATGCTTACTACTGCTTCTTGCTGGTTAACCTAACCAATGCTTTATGCATAATGATACTGACACCTCACATGTGCATTTCCTGCAGTACTCTAGGTTATATATATATATATATATATATATATATATATATATATGTATATATATATGTATATATATATATATATATATATATATATATATATATATATATATATATATATATATATATATATGTTATTCCATGGGTTATGCAACATACATATTACTCATTACATGCTTTGCCATGGGAAATGGTATGTCTCAGTTACCTTCCTGTCCCCCCCTCCTTCCTCCATTACATCCATGGGGCAGTCCCATTAGAACGGGACCATCCAACCCCGGCACGCCTCGGCCCATAATGTCTTACCCATCATTCCCTCCACTCCCTCTCTCCTCCACATCAATCATCCTTCCTACAGGTTCCATCTGCATCTCACCACATCACTACACATTGCCCACTCTCCACTTCTCGGGACCCATCATGTGAGTTGTCTCACCCCATGGATCTTCAGGGTTCCCACACATTCAGTCCGCGAACACACATATCCTTCTTTGCTTACCTGTAAGGCATGGTATGTTACCCTGAGGACTCTTTTTAGCAGTATGTTGGGGGTCGTCCCGCTAGGGACGAACATGCATTTGTTTAGGATTTGACTTTGCAGGTTGACACTGTTTTTCCCACTGGTAGTATCCTGCCAGTAGTCTGGGTAGCAGTGCTGTGCAATGCTTAGCAGTGCTTCATATTCGATTTGCATGATATTTGCCTTTTGGTATTGATGTCTTCTTCATTACATGTTATATATGTGCCTTGTATCCTTGATTCATGTGTACGTACACTGTATGCGGTCCTAGGAACTTCAACCCTTTATTGCAATAACACCTCACATCTGGCCTTACTGCAATACTCCAGTTCACATATTTATGTTATGTAACAGGTTAGACCACTTCACACTGTACATAGATTCAGTTCACATGTTTGGTTTGATGTTCCTGTGGTGAGAATTAGTTTTCTGATACCTCATGCATATCTATTGTTATGATGGCTTAGTGGTTAACTACTGTGACTATAGTGTACAGGGTCCTGAGTTTGAGCCTTACAGAGGCAGTTTATTTTGTTGCTGGGCAGAACATGGGCCGTTGGATCCAGAGTGATTAAGGCACTTTAAAGCAGTTGTAAGCGGGTTTGTGCGAGTTTGCTTGACGGTAAGCACTGCTAACCTCCGGTTACAGTTTCTTACACTCAGTTAGCTTCTACTTTGCTTAATCTGTGTGGGCAATACTTACCCCCGCGCAAACACACTTAGACACACTTACCGCTGCTTATTTGTGCTTAAACCTGCTTACTAGTGCCTTATTCATTATGACACTGACACTTCACGTGCATTTCATGCAGTACTCCAGTTCACATTTAAATGTTATTATGTATGTTATACGGCAAAATGATGTAAAAATATGTTCATATACAGATTTCACATGGAAAATGATTTGTGCTGCAGTGGGACTCGAACTGGGAATGCCTGTTCCTTAGGAGGATGCTCTAACCACTCCACTATTGCTGTGCTGCTTCATTTACATATATATTCCTTGTTATCCTCTTCAGCCTTTTCAGCTGCTTTAACCATAGCTAAGCAATGGGAAAACCCGCGTACCTACAGTTAGCTGTACTCGGGGTTTAAAAACAAATAAGTACAAGGGTTTCCTTCGTTTTATTTCAATGTACTGTTGCAGTTGAACCCATGGAGACTGTTGGTGGGGAAATGCAGACACCTATGTGCGGTCTTGCTTATTTATTTACACTTTCTTCTGTTCTACTTTGCAGGGGCGTGTTTATTCTGAGAGCTCTGCTCTCATACATGCCCCCTGCACTTGTCTATGCTCAGTGTAGGATTTGGAGCTCAGGCAGTGCGCCTTCATTAATATGCATGATGCGCTGCCGTCCTCCTCTTAAACTGCCACTTACGTGCAGGGCTAGTTTAGTCCTGCACAGCAGATTAGTAAATCCGGGGGAGTATTTAAGTTAGAAGGTAACTAATTGCATAAAGGGTGAGGGTGAGATGGTTATACATATGATTGTACAAGTAAAGCATTTCTAGTGTATAATATACTGTCTTTCTTTATTGCAAGTCTAATTTTCTAGATTTTAGGAATGATTATAAAGTGTCATGTAATAAACAGTCTGAAATTACAAACTTACCTGTGGTCAGACTGGTAAAATTAATATTATTACTGCACTGTTCAAAGAGATTTATTTCCACTGACAAACACTAAAAAGCTTAGTACCTAGATGTATTTATCGTAACTTCATCACAGAAAAAGCCAGATTTTAGAACACAACAGATACAAAATCAAATTTCTGTTAAATAGCACATAGTATTACAAATTAAGTTTAACAATAAATCTTTCCACTTGTGAGTATTGGAGTTGTATAAATTGTTTTATTTTATTTTATTTTTTTTATTTATTTAACATTTGTTGACCGGGAAAGTCCGACTAGGTTCCACAGATCCTGTTTTCAGCGGAGGCCCGGGGAGAAATGCTCCAGATTGAATTGCTAAAATATAATTAAATATTGGAGTCACTAAGGAAAGTGTTACAGAAAAATTCTACGTTTTCGGAAATACACTGAATTTGAGAAATTCTTTATGTATCTATGACTCTGACAAGCTTAGCCACATATGTTTCTTCAGTGTCTATATAATATAAAACCTGTAAAAGGGGAGAGACCAACATAGCTCATGGTTTTGGTCATGCAATGTTGTTAATGTGTTGCGGGACGATGTTTCCACTAAATAAAAACACATTTAAAGTTATAAATTAGGAGATTATATGTCAACAAGTGATGTGAGTGTTGATTAAAAAATTATATTGATAAGAAAACTACAATTCTTTACATGATTTTTTTCTGTAATTCACAACTGATTCCAATTTCATATTCATCTAATTTTATTACGTATCTTATGACATATAAAACAGAGCCTTAAATAATCAAAATCTTTAAAGATTAGATCATCAGTATGGAGAGTGACAACAAATGAAACAAATTTCAAGTTAATTTGGTTTGTATGTTTATGGTGTTTCTTTTTCTCTATAGAGTCATTAATTATATTGCAATTTATTGTGGACGTTATTTTCTAATGTTAAAAATCAATAAATACAGCCTTTATACAGTGACAGTATACAATATCTAAAAAGTGCCCAGATGGATCTGCATTCATTTCAGATTTACTTTAGCTAGTATGTACATCAAACCTTACAGATTATTGCAGAGACGGTTGGCAGGCATCCTTGTAACCATTTGCAAGCCTTTTCAGTAAGGTACTATGTTCTGGAAACAGATGCATTTGAGAATAACGGAGCGCTGGACTCAGAAGTACCTAAAAAGACGATGCTTTGAGAATCCTTGCCATTCTTTTCCCCCCTTATACCCCTATAATGATCAGTTTCAGCTTGTTCATTTGTATAACACTTTTCTCACTGTCCCAAGCATACAGGGGAGTCATTTTCCAGCCCCTGCTGTGTTTTTTGCTTCTTCATTTGCTCTCTGGTACTGGCATTCATTCTTCTTGTAGTCTGTCTGAGCCCTTCCCTTAACAATCTGTGATATTCTTCACACTTCTCTGACTCATTTGGCCTTGTTCCTTTTTCCATCCCTTCCTATGCTGCCTAACCCAGCATTCATTCATTTCAACACCTTTTCTTTTATGGCTTCTCATAGATCATTCACCCTTTGGACGTGCTACCATTTCCCATTCCCTTCTTCACAGCCCTTGGACCTACTACCATTTCCGATTCCCTCCTTCACAGCCCCTTGGACCTACTACCATTTCCATTCCCTTCTTCACAGCCCTTGGACCTACTACCATTTCCGATTACCTCCTTCACAGCCCCTTGGACCTACTACCATTTCCATTCCCTCCTTCACAGCCCCTTGGACCTACTACCATTTCCGATTACCTCCTTCACAGCCCCTTGGACCTACTACCATTTCCATTCCCTCCTTCACAGCCCCTTGGACCTACTACCATTTCCGATTACCTCCTTCACAGCCCCTTGGACCTACTACCATTTTCCATTCCCTCCTTCACAGCCCCTTGGACCTACTACCATTTCCCATTCCCTCCTTCACAGCCCCTTGGACCTACTACCATTTCCATTCCCTCCTTCACAGCCCCTTGGACCTAATACCATTTTCCATTCCCTCCTTCACAGCCCCTTAGACCTACTACCATTTCCCATTCCCTCCTTCACAGCCCCTTGGACATTCTACCATTTCCCATGCCCACCTTCACAGCCCCTTGAACCTACTACCATTTCCAATTCCCTCCTTCACAGCCCCTTGGACTTACTACAATTTCCCATTCCCTCCTTCACAGCCCCTTGGATCTACTACCATTTTCCATTCCTGCCTTCACAGCCCCTTGGACCTAATACCATTTCCCATTCCCGCCTTCACAGCCCCTTTGCCCTACTACCATTTCCGATTCCCTCCTTCACAGCCCCTTGGACCTAGTACCATTTCCGATTCCCTCTTTCATAGCCCCTTGGACCTACTACCATTTCTGATTCCCTCCTTCACAGCCCTTGGACCTACTACCATTTCAAAATCTCTCCTTCACAGCCCCTTGGACCTACTACCATTTCCTATTCCCTCCTTCACAGCCCCTTTGACCTACTAGCATTTCCCATTCCCCTCCTTCACAGTTTCCTTTTTTTTAAGCCTGTTCCCATTTTTTCTCTATGATGGCCATTCTGGTTTTGACCCAGTATCTCAGTAGTAAACCAGTCACTATTAGCTAAATGAACCTTTGTTTCTGCCTTTTCAGCATGCACAGCACTGGATCAGATCATTTGCTGTCCCAGCCATGCATAGCAGAGGTTTGGGCCAGGTCAGGTGTTCTCCACAGCCTTGCACAACAGAGGGTTTGTCAGGTGATCTCTTCAGCCATACACAGCAGAGCATCAGATTAAGTCAGATGGTTTCTCTAACCATGCACAGTACTGTATCAGGTCAGATCAGGTGCTCTCTCCAGCCATGAATAGCACCGGGTCAGGTCAGATGCTACTCCCAGTCATTCACAGCACTTGGTCTGGTCAGGTGCTTTCTCCAGCCATGTACAGCATTGGGTCAGGTGTTATCGCCCTCTAGGTTCCCTCTTCACCTATGGCATCAAGCTGTCCTGAGTAATCACTACTGTAATACTGTCTTCCTTCCTGATCCATGATGCTGGCATATTCTGATCTATTTCAGGTAGATTGAACTCTCTGATATCAACTCCCCTTTTCTTACAGCTCTATTTTCTTTATCCTTAATTACTTCATTTCCCATTTCAGTTGCGTTAAGGGGTCATTATGTCCCATCTATCAACTTCTTAAAGTATATTAAACTCTTGAAGGTCCCAGAGATTTATATCTCTCCAGAGATAATACTGTTAGTGCAATGACCTATACTGAGAAACTGGAATATCAAGGCTGCTTGTAGGTGGTGAGTGTTTCATGATGATGACAAGCTACAGACGGCTTGTTTCACAGGAATATAGTGTTATGTTAATGCTCATAATCATTAGACTTTGAAAAAGTTCATTAAAGATAAGCAGCAGTCCAGCAAGTGAGTAAAGAATTTAGGATACAGAGCATCCTCTCTGTGACTGCCGTGGACAGAAATCTTAATGTCTCAGAGGGAATTTGCCATGCTATTTAGTTAATGACATTATTCCTTTAAGATTTTGTGAACAAGGCTTAGCTGTTGCTAGTTCAGTTTGTTTTCCATAGATATTCTTCTCAGGCTGAGTAATATGTTGCAGTAATTGGTGTGAAATGGAGCTTTAATGAGAAAGGAGTTTGTTGCAGGCGCAAGTAAATAAATACAAAAGCCAGAAGAAGTAGCTGGATTGAACCCACTCAGGGTAATGCAGGCTGCAAATCACCACCCAGTTGTAGAATGCAGAATCCACTTAATTAACTTCAGGACATAAAAATCCAAGGATGAGCGCTTTCGTCCAGAAAGATCTAGACTTCATCAGACAGAAAGGGGCACAAAGAAACTAAATCAGGTTTCAAGGCAAAGACATAAAAATAAAGAAGATAGCTGGACACCCTTTACAAGGGATGCCAGCAACAACCTGCTCACCATCCCAGAGGACGTCAAAGACAGATGGAAGGAGTATTTCCAGCAGCTTCTGAATGAAGAAAACCCCAAAGAAGCTGTATTGCCCCCAAAACAGCCTATAATGAGAGAAGAAGAGGAGCCCACCTTAAAAGAAGTAAGAACAGCACTAAGGAAAATGAAGCCAGGGGAAAGCAGCAGGCTCAGATGAGGTCACAGCAGATATGATAAAGATGCTGGGTGAGATAGGGGAGAAATGGCTCTTGAGGGTGCTTATAGCAGTGTGGAGAGAAAGGTGTATCCCAGAGGACTGGAGAGTAAGCATACTCATGCCAGTGTACAAGAACAAAGGGGACATCCACAACTGTGGGCAGTACAGAGGCATCAAACTTCTATCACACTGCATGAAAGTTCTGGAGACGGTGATTGATAAATGGATATGCAGAGCAGTAGAATGTTAGATGGGAGATGAGCAATTTGGATTCAGATCAGGATGCAGCACAACTGACCCAATGTTTGCATTGAGACAGATACTTGAGAAGAAGCTAGAGATGAGGAGAGAATCCAAATGGGCATTCCTAGACTTGGAGAAAGCATATAACAAGGTCCCAATAAAGCGGATCTGGGCAGTACTGTGGTGGTTTGAAGTCCCAGAAACATTGGTAGAATTAGAGCAGGCTATGTACAAGGACCCAATGACTCAAGCACGGACAGTGTTTGGCCTCACAGAGGGGTTCTCAGTGGGTGTGGGTGTACATCGGGGTTCAGCTCTGAGCCCACTGCTGTTCATACTGGTGATGGACTACATTAGCAAACAGGTTGGAGGAGAAGGAGCAACAAAGCTACTGTATGCAATGATGTGGCAGTACAAGCAGACTCTGAGCTAGAACTTCAGCAAAGGATAGGAGAATGGAATGCAAATCTGAAGGCACATGGGATGAAACTAAGCACAGATAAGACAGTGATAATGGCAGCAAATTGGGGAAATCAGAAGAAGTTGAGAATAGAAATAGAAGGGAAGATAGTGAAACAGGTAAACAGCTTCAAGTATCTGGAAGGAGTAGTTGAGGAGAAGGGTAGTCTGAATGAAGAGGTCAAAGCTAGAATCAGAGGAGCTGCAGCCAACTGGCATACAGTATCAGGTGTAGTCTATGACAGAAGAATGCCAAAGAAGCTGAAACGTAAGGTGGACAAAACAGTGGTATAACCAGTATTACTGTATGGTACAGAAACCTAGGCAGTAAAGGCAGAACAGTTGAAGAAGCTAGAGGGGATGGAAATAAAGTACCTGCAAAAGGTGGTAGGATGCACACTGTGGGACAGACGAAGAAATGAGGACATAAGAGCAGAAGCCAAAGTAGCTCCAGTTGCAGAAAAGATCAAATAGAACAGATTACGGAGGTTTGGGCACATGTGTAGAAAAGCAGAAGACAATCTGGTGAGGAAGATTTGTGACAAACAGGAAGAAGGTAAGGGTAAGCGAGGATGTCCAGCAAAGAGGTGGATGGATTGTGTGAAAGAAGATCTGCGACAGTCAGGCATGAGTGTTGAAGAAGGGTAGAGTGTGGCACTGAATCAAGAGAGTTGGTGACAATTAACACAATACCCTGACCCCATGTAGAAAAATGGGAAAAGGGGGGTTGATGATGCTGCTGATGATGATGATGACAGAAGATCTAAGGGCAGTTGCGGAAGGCATTGGTGAAATACTGGCCTTCCTCATTAGCCACTGACTTGGTTTGTAAGTGATACCAGTCTGATGCATTTTCTAGTAGTTTTAAGGTTTCTAAGTGTTTTTTGTTTGCACGGTTTGTGGTCTTTGGTGGGGATTCACTATGTGTCTATGTCCTGGACATTATGAGGTTTGGTTAGTGTCATCTATGATACTGGTGGTACCTGTTTTGAAGACTTTTCGTATAGAGAATGCAACGAATTGTGTTGCTTCTTTAATTTTTGCTTCAAATTCATTAAAGTACTTAATAATGTAAGCACTTAATGATAAAATAATTAGTACAGATGAAACAGACAACAAAAACAAAACAGGATAATAATAATATGATCTTATAGCAATATAAATGACTTGCTCAAAAGGCGCTCCTTAAAAGTAAGTCAAATAAGCAGGATTTCAGGGAGTTATTCTAGCAGGCCAAACTAGAAGACTTCTTAAGCTACTGAAGTAGTACATTTCAAAGGAGCGGTGTTTGGAAGATAAAGGAACATACTTCAGATGTTATATGATATATGATAGAAACATACAAACATACTTTGAATGACACCACCTGCACCTGAGGAACTGACAGCAGCCCAGGTGAGGCAGCACAACAGCGGAGGCAGGCAATATATCACTGACATCTCCTTCAGGTAAGAGGGATGCAGGTCATATATGGACAAATAGGCCAACATCAAGATTTTGAAAATTATACAAATTTAAATAGAAAGCCAATGAAATATTTGCAAAATGTAAGTCAAATGCTGGTTAACATGTTTTACTAGTAACTAACTCCATTTCCACATTGTACACTAGCTGTAGCAAACAGTCTCAATGTTGAGAAGCCCAAGGTAAATCATGTACACAAATCCATTTGAGTCATCACCTGCTAAATCATGGAAATATTCCAAAGTTGGGAGCAGGATGGATATACCATGATTGACAGTGGCCTCTAAATGTCAATCAACTATCAAGGATAACTCCAAGGTGAGAAGGGCCCTAAATATCAATCAATTATCAAGGATAACTCCAAGGTGAGATGGCCCCTAAATGTCAATCAACTGTCAAGGATAACTCCAAGGTGAGATGGGCCCTAAATGTCAATCAACTATCAAGGATAACTCAAAGGTGAGATGGCCCCTAAATATCAATCAATTATCAAGGATAACTCCAAGGTGAGATGGGCCCTAATTGTCAATCAACTATCAAGGATAACTCCAAGGTGAGATGGGCCCTAAATATCAAACAACTATCAAGGATAACTCCGAGGTGAGATGGGCCCTAAATATCAATCAACTAACAAGGATAACTCCAATGTGAGATGGGCCCTAAATATCAATCAATTATCAAGGATAACTCCAAGGTGAGATGGGCCCTAAAAATCAATCAGTTATCAAGGATAACTCCATAGTGATACACTTTGACAAACTCAAGTTTATGCCAACATAAAAAAATAAAGATTGAAGTGACAAAGCCAACAAATCTCTCAAAGTGCATGTAAGACCATGTTAAGCTTCAGCCTGTTTTTAGACAGCTAAGTATGTATGGCCTGCAAATTGTCCCCAAACATTCCTAAGGAAAGGAGAAGCAGAACAGTATGTCATCAGCAGAAAAATGATATGCCAGCTCCCTCTCTAATGAAATCCCCTATGGGCAGTATACACACACTATGAAAATCAGTGGACCCAAATTTAAACCCTGTAACCTTCCACATTCCATTAAAGGACATATGAGGTATTCAAAACTACTTTCTGGATATGGCCTAATATACAGAATGCAAACCAATCAAGTACTTCAGCAGAGAGCATGGTAATATAGGGGACTTGCTTCCGGGTCTATATTAGAATAGTGACGCGACAAAAGAGCGAACGTTCTTTTGTTGAAACGTAAAACCCGAAGTCTGAAAATAGCAAAGTTACAGAACAGCGATTTTTTTTCCCCAGGGAAAAAAATTGCTGGGCCGTTCTCAGGACTTTGCTGTTTTCTCCAATGTGATGTGATCTCAGAGTTGGTATATTTAAGTAGGGGGTGTGGGGGGGACACAGCCCCCCCCCCAGATCGGTGGGAGTGAGGGGTGAAACCCCCCACTTTATTTTGTCTTTATCATTTTTTTTTGGACCAGTGATTTTTTTCCCCCTCGGAAAAAAAATCTCTGTTCTGTAACTTCGCTGTTTTCAGACTTCAGGTTTTACGTATCGACGAAAGAGCATTTTCTCTTCCGTCGTTTCATTCTTCTAATATAGACCGCTTGCTCCCCACTTCAGTCAGTATAGTATTTATTCATTTTGGTCAATAAAATTTGACAAAGTGTCCATTGATGAAGCAAGACTGAATGGCACCTACCATATCCATAGCAACAGGATAATGGGCTTGAATGAAAATGCAAAGTGTAGGGATGGAAGGATGACATTGTCTAAATAACAAGGTAACAGGGCCAAATGAAGTTTTTTTATAGGACAAAGTCCAAAAATGCTGCAGAAAGAAGTAGGTACACAAAAGAGGCTGTGTTTAAGGTGGACAGGCTAAGAGATGAAAAGCGTAGGCAGCACATAGCAGTAAATATGGAAGTCGCTCACCTTTATCTTAGCGTAGCAGGCAAACAGTGACAGGCAGCTGCCAAACAAAGTAACACAAGCATAGCAGTGGTAATCTCAGCAAAGAATTATATGTATTTAAATAACTGTGTCCATGCCTCTGTCTCAGGGTTTGTCAGACAGCAAGAAATGAGAAGGAATGCCTGTGATCAGGGTGGTACAGATAAATCCCAGTCTTGGGCAATACTCTGCGTAAGACAGCAAATTTTTACCAACCCTACCATAATTTCTCAAGAATCATAAATATACAAAAAAAGAAGATTCTGATAGGAAAATTTTAGAGACAGAAATAGGAATAGTGAGCATGTGAAAGCATAACTGATTTTTTTCCTTTTTATTTATTTTTTTGCCTCACTGCCATGTAACCAACAATCAAATCCATTATTTCTTACTTGCCCATTCATTCCCCTGGAATTTGGTGTCCTAGGACATGGTAGAAAAAGGCAAGAATCTGAAGACTGCCCATGTGATTCAGGGAATTTAGGGGATTTGATGATTGCTCTTAACACTCCTTTTGTTGGCTGGAAAGTGTGATGTGCTATCATCGGTTTACTATCAAGTACTCAACACAGAGGTAGGCAAGCTCTCCAATGCATGAAATCACTCCATGAAAATTGGAATACTGAATACTGGTATACCAAATACAAACACTGAACTTCAAAGCTCCCTACCGAACAAGCGTTACTGTGGGTCCATGGGGGGCAAGGTTGGACAGTCAATAATGTCGGTTTTGGACATTACAAGATTTGCAATGCAGGACCCGTACAAGTGGAGTTGACCACCTGTGCATGAGGGTAATCCATTGCCATCTACCCAAGGGCTTTGCAAGTTTGTGCTCTTCCATCCCAGTACTCCTAGCTATAGTGCATGGATTCCATGGCAGGCTCATGCAACCTAAGTCAATAGTGCAAGATCTATAAATATGGGCGTACCCCAAGTGCAGCTTGTACAGAGAGACTTGGTCAGCTTCTCCCCATCCCCAATGGTCTACAGCATCAACCATTCACTCTTATTCCCTTCCAGCGTATTTATCCAGTGTCTTGGTCCCTGATCGAACCCAAGTCATCTGAGGCATAATCAGAGCTCAAACCTCCACAATGAAGAGCGAGCAGACAACTCCAGATATGCACCTGGAGATATTGGAGGGGCAAAGAAAGGGGAAGCAAGTCACATTAGCAAAAATGCACAGGAAAATCTGTTACAACAGAGTCAGACCATAAGCTTAAGAAACTTTTAAAAATGTACTGCATTTAAAAAAATGTACTGCATTAATCACCATCAAGGCTATAAAAGATATTGTTGGACTGTAGAGCAACCCTGGAGTTAGTATATATAGTTAGGGGGGGTGTAGTTTGATTTTATATTCTCTGCATTTGGTTTTATATTGTTCAGTAAAACCAAACTAGGTGGGGGGGCTGTGCCCCCCCACACCCCCCTAACTATATATACTAACTCCAGGGTCGCACTACAGTGAAGAAAAGGACATATTTTACTTGCCTTACAGTGCTCTACACACTGCCAGTGCTAATTGTCAGGGAAATGGGTTTTAGGGGAAGTGAACTTTAGGGGAAGTGAAGTGTCAGTCATTTGGTCTCAGTCAAATGAATGTCAGTCAAATGAGCTTTAGGGGAAGTGAAGCTAACCCATTAGAAAGCTGATGGATTTAAAATTGCTTAGAGAAAATTAATATCCTCAGATATGCATATGATACCTTAAGTTCATAGGTTGTTAGTAGCCATGAGGTTTATCAGACCAAGCCCAGTTCTCAAGGATCACTGTCTAAGTGACCTACACAGAGCCACAGAGCAGGTAACCAGAGGATGAGGGAATTAAACTGCAAATAAAGGAAGCAGCTCTTTAACAGCTAAGATACCACTCTGATAGCTAAACATGAGGAAGAGTTGAAGAGTCTGTTGATAAAGGTCCAAAGTGCAATTGTGGGCTTCCTGCTCTATATAAAAAAGTAAAATAAAATTATGTCACCTATTTGCAAAGACATGAAACAGAGGAGAAAAAAATGGAGGCAGTAACAGATTATTTCCCTGTGTTCAAAGATCTCTGCAGATGGTACATGTAGCCATAAAAGCTGTGCAAAACTATACAAGATTTTAAAGAGCAATGATGCAACATTATCAATTAAGCTAATGTTTTCCCAATAATAACATGGCTATGAGAGTTTGTACGGTAAAGCTGTGCATTGAAAACAAACCAATTTATTTAACTGTGCGGTTGGAAAACACTTTGGAGAAATCCATACAAAAAAACAATTAGATCAGTCAATATGTAAGGAAATAAGCCAAAACTTCCACTAAAAGGTGTGACACTAAAACCAAAACTGAAATACTTTGGCCATATAGTGCAAAGATGTGATACTCTAGATGCAAAGATCAAAGGTCAAAGGTGAAGAAGTGTGCAGAAAATGCTAAGATGGATAGACAACACTACTGAAGTAATATATATGAATTTGTAAGAACGTAAAGGAGTGCTTGTTGATTGATAAGCCCAGTGTACTAAAGTACTTGAGGACACAGAGTTGGGCTTGACTAAACATCTAACATCACTCATCTGCAGCTGAAATTCTTGAACTTGAAGAATGGTTTTCTGGGACTCCAAACAAGATACTAATGTAAGTTCAGGCATCATTTTAAAAGTAGCCTAAATCAACAAAGAAGACTCTCTCTAATGTGATTATTTGAGTAGCTTTGATGTCTGACTGAAGAACCAGCTACTTTCTGGAAGGAACTACACATAGTTTAATGCTTCTCAGTAACTGAATTTCTTTGCCAGTTTATTGGATAGCAAATATATTTTCCTTCTATTGTTTTAGAACTTCTAGTAGAAGAAATATGCATCCATTTTGGGTAACCATTTGAACTGTTGGGATCTACTAGAGCATGTCCCAAAATATGGGGACTGAATGGCTGAAAGAACGGACTTACATATACAAGTCCAAGATGCCATTTCTAGGAATATTCCCTTTTCTCCTAGGTATAGCTATCTTATTGTTGGTATATATGTTTGAGGGGAACGGGTAGGCTTGCCCCCCCTGTAAATAGAATTTTAAAGAAAAAGAGTGATTTTTGAGATGCTCTCTTATGTGTTTTCAGTCTTTTTTTTCCAGCATGCCATCATTTAGCATTTTGAGTGCCAACATTTCAATAGGGAGCTCTTTTTTAACTACTTTTCTAGTGTTCTAAGTCATTTCTAGGTCAAATAAGAAGATGAAGTCTTCAATCCTCCAAGCCTAGTAACTTTAGTAATTAAGACACAAGTCACAAGTTTCAGTGTCATTGCCAGGCCTTAAACAGAACAAAATCTGCATGTGGACATCCTAGGTCTAAACATTTGAGAAAGGAAGACTTACTTTTGATATTAAAAACGTCTTCAGCTGGCAATTCTAGAAGAAAAAAATAAATTTGGTAGCAATAATTGCACCCGTGAGTAAGTGCCAGTATACTCATGAAAACTGCATAGCAAAGCAACCTAGATTTTTTCAGCAGAGAAGGAATGAACTATTTGCCTTTCATACTATTCACCATCTGTAACTATAACAGCATAAAGCTAGCACTGACCTTTAATGGGAATGAAGAAATGGCCAGACCAGCATAGCTACACTCTGCGTAAATCCAAAGGTTAGAATTACTGCACCGGGGACTGTTCTTGAGGTACGATCAGAAGGAAACTGCAGTTTGTTCTTGAATGCAAGACATACCCAAAGAAGCTGGTCTAGCTTCTAGGAATCTGTGCACTATTAAACTCATATTGAAAACCAATAGGCACTCTCTTGTTAATACTTCTTCATCTAACACACTGAATAATGGACATGCAGTCTGCTATGGCTGCCACTAAATGTAAGCCAAAGTTATAATCTAGTTAGGTTTCTATTATAACTGAAAGTTTTATATAATGCAGAAAGTCAAAGACTATTCCCTTCATGTTTTATACAGATATCACATATGAATGCTAGCCCTGACTGCACATCCATGTTGTTAGGGAGGCTCCTTTGGATAGTGGTCAACGTCAGGGAAGTCTCCTATCTATGTGTGACTTCATCCCAGGCAGGCAAGAAGTCCCGCTAGCAAGGATCTGCCCATTGTACTTTAGGAATGCACTCATAACCAGTACAGACCTCCAGCCTTGTGACTTCTTTTTTGTTTTTTTTTTCAAAACAGGTTTATTGTTTTAACATATAAGAGAAATATCATAACAATTTTATACAAGTAATTAAAAATAGGTATTATTATAATATTCAACAAAACAACTAAAGTATTTACAAAGACATCCACTACAATCAGATCAATTAATTAAACTAAAATACCATGCTATTGAAATTAAAATTTTTTAACAAATTTTGTAAATTATCCCATACAATAAAATAAGATGTTTTTCTGTTTGTTCTAGTCCTAATTGTGTTTATTTCCATATGGCACACTATATTCATAACATTTTTAAATTCATTGAATGAAGGAGGTGTATCTGAAATCCAATTTCTAGTTATTATTTTCCTAGCCACTGCTAGAATAGACCATAACAAGGGAAGCTTAACCTTTTTAACACTTTGAGGTACAGGTGTGTTGAATAATATAAGAGATTTAGAAATAGTGAAATTATCTGTAAAAAGAGCCTGCAAAAATTCATTAATTGACTTCCAGTATTCTTTCAATTTTATACAGTCATAAAACATATGAGCCCAGTCAGCATTAATTTCTACATTACATCTCTTACATAGATTATCTTTATTATTTATTTTATTCATCATCAAAGGTGTATAAAAAGATCTATGTAAAAATTTCCATGTATAAAGTCTCCAGACAATGGAAGACGTAGTTCTATAAGCAGATTCCAATATATATTGTTTATCTTGTTGATTTGGTGGGTCCCCATTAATAGAAGTGAAATAATTCCAGTATGAATCTACACTGTAAAAAGTTTCTTGTCTGATAACTTTATGTATGTATGAAAGTTTACCTTTATCAGAAACTTTATGTTGTAAATTTAATATCAAGTAATCAATCAGTGTTGGAATAGATTCTTTAACAGTTATAGACATTAAATCTATTTTATTAATGAGATGTTGTCTAAAGGTCTGAACCTCTAACCAGCAAGTTTCTCTTAGATCAAATTCTTGTTTTAAGAAATCTAGATTTTTAACTTTATTATCAGATATCAACTGATACCAGTACTTTAGATCATTATCTATAGCTAAATGAGTTCCTTCAGAAGATGACAAAAGCATACCCTGAGTATACATTATAGGAAATACAATAAAATTCCATTCCTTATACTTAGGGTGCATGAATATAAAGTTACGATAACTAATAATAATATTTAATGGGTAACAAACCATATGTTTAGGTGTAATAGGTGAAGTACAAAATTCCTTTAGTAACCACAACATGGAGTTATTTACAATCATATTTTTATGTGTTAAGGAGATTTTCATGAAGTGTATACTAATTAGCTCCCAATAATATTTCCATTTTGTGACATATGACTGATCTATTAATAAAGTAATAACTTTTACAATAGAAGAGATAGTATATAAATTAAAGTCTGGAAAAGAAATACCCCTTGAGACCAGCTATTAGTATGTTTCTTTAATGCAATCCTAGGTCTATTAGGTGCCCATAAGAAATTTAACATTAGTGTGTTCAGTTT